>NC_062193.1:6806213-6818713 GCF_912470025.1 Vespa velutina
CATTATACCTTTTCTTTTAACTCGAGCATGTTATTGCTTTGTACGAGACCACGATAGGGTGAACCAAAAGTACATTTTTTTTCGCTTCATCCCGCCTACCTTGACTGAACGCGTAACGAGAAATACCATAGTTGGGCGTGTCTAAAACGTTCTCTTAAAACGTTCACTTTATTTCATTTATATGAAAAACGGTCGGACGTTCATTTTACTTAAGTCTTTTACTACTTTATCCATTAACAAGGACGGTATAATAGATGGAGATTTATGATATGAGATTTGGCTACCAATTATTTCTTTCTCTCTCTCTCTCTCTCTCTCTCTCTCTCTCTCTGTCTCTCTCTCTCTTTCTCTCTTTCTTCCTGGTTCTTTTGTTTAATCTTCTTGTAATCGAATACTACTTCGGATATCGTTTGATGTCGATCGTAAAAGCCAATGATTCTTTACTCTGAGAGAAAGAGATACAGTGAAACACACACACACACACAGAGAGAAAGAGAGAGAGAGAGAGATTCGCTTCTCGCACGTTTATCACCGTATATCCAACGCGACAGGCATCGAGCGCGTAATGCGCGCTGCGGTTCCCCTAACGCAGTCTCTCTTCTCAAGTTTCCGAGGTTTAATTGTACCGACACGACGGCTACTCGCGACTAGAAGTCGCTAAATGTCACAACGTTAGACATTTTCCTATTATCGAGATGTCACGAAGTTTATGTTACTTGTCACTATCCTGTTTTTCATTTCTCTTTTTCTTTCATTCTTTCTTTCATTCTATCTTTCCTTCTTTTCTTTTCATTTCCTTTTTCTTTTTTATATTTTGTTAATTCTCCTTTTTCTTATTCTCTTTGCTTCTTAAAGATGAGAACGGAGAGAAAAGATAAGGATCTATACTCGACGAGGTAATTTCATATTCCAAAAGCAGCCTTAACGAGGACAGTAATAACGATGATACCCGGCAGTGAGCGAGATAGAAAGAAAGAAAAAGAAAGAGAGATAGATAGATAGAGAGAAAGAGAGAGAAAGAGAGAGAGAGAGAGAGAGAGAAAGAGTGATGTACTCGATCTTGTCGTTCGAAATCGGGTTGCGCCTTATTCTCCTTATCTCAGCGATCCGATCGGAGGATCGATTTTTCGCGAGAACGCATGCCGATCGGCCGGCTGTCAAGTTCCAGGCCCAAGGTGTACGAGTATTCCTTGGCGTGCCTCGATACTCTCAGGCTTTTACATAATTGCAAAATTAGTCACAACGCTTGATGTCCCGCTGACAACCTTCGTCGAGTCTCGCGTCGTCTCGTTACTCGGCCTCGAAGTACTATATGAGAAAGAGAAGGAAAGAGAGATAAATAGAGAAAGAGAGAAAGAGAGAGAGAGAGAGAGAGAAAGAGAAAGATTGTATGTTTCGAACGTGTTATTCTTCTTCTTTCTCTTTCTTTCATAAGGCAATAATAGAAGAAAAGAATAATGTTAATCATAAATTATATATACAATTACAAAAGTATATATATATATGTATCACTTTTCTCTATTCTATTTTTGAGAGATTCGTGAAAGTGAGAAAGTGACGTAGAAAAATAGGGGGAGGGAGAGAAAGAGAGAGAGAGAGAGAGAGAGAGAGAGAGAGAGAAGAAGAAGAAGAAGAAGAAAAATAAGAGAAGAAGCTCTTTGAGAGGGAGGCTAAGAAAAATCCAGTATTTCCAGTATTTCTAGTATCGACGTAGCTCGCTTCGAAAGAAGGTGATGAAGGAAGGAAGAGGAGGAGGAGGAGGAAGAAGTGGTGGATTCGAGGCCGAGAGAGGAGGTGACTCTTTGATTGGCGCATCACAGCAACTTTTCGCGATGGAGCTTCTTCGCGCCTTCGAGCACGTGGCAGAAAGCTGAAGAATTCCGAGCTCTTGGTAGAATCTCAATGAGATGAACTTTTATCGTTCTCTTGAAACGTCTTACGAAACATCCTCGAAGAATCCTCAATTACTTTGTCAACTTCCGTTGACTTATTTATTTCTTTCGTTTTTCTTTTCGTGCTTTTCTTTTCTATTTTTTTTTTTCTTTTTTTTTCCTTCCCCCTCCCTCTTTCTCTCTCTCTCTCTCTCTCTCTCTCTTTCTATTTCCCTTTTATCGATTAATAAATCTCATCTCGAATCCAACTTACCGTACAATCTCCAAATACATAGCTGCGTATCTCCACGTAGTGGCGTCATCTCCCTCCCATTATTCCGCATCGAATCGATAAACTCTACTATACGTAATCGCGGATCTCTTGTCGGACAAGAGGGTAAGCGGCGTTCGAACGGCACAAAACACCGCTCTTAAAGGCAGCGCGCAAAGCTTTAAACGTTTCAAGACACGATTCGTTGATCTCTGTTAAGAGATGTATATATGTATATATATATATATATATATATATATATATATATATATATATATAATATGAGTCGAACAGCACGCGTCACTGTAATCCTACAGACAGATTACGTCACTGACAGATTCACTAAAACTCGTAATCGATATGACGAGAAATATCTATCTGTTTATTATATCCCTTCGAAATATTATATTATCTATACGATTATTTCAGATCGAAAATGATTTAGTTGTCACTTTATATATATATATATATATATATATATATATATGTGTGTGTTCGATAACACGATCGATGTCACTCCTCGTAAAGATTCTAATCAATTTCGTTAAGGTAGAAAAGAGAAGAGAAGAAATTCTGTGGTCACCGGCACGAGATCAGCACGGTGAATGCGAGCGAGGACGAACTACGACGAACCGGCGTGACATCCTCCTCCTCGGCCACGTGGGGACTACGTTCGAAAAGGGGGATTTTAGTGGGGAGGATATTCGTTGCCCGCCGCGTGAAAAACTGCCAACACTTGAATAGATCCCGACACGCCGATGAAAAACGCGGCTACCGAGCCGCCGCCGGCGATGGCTCTCAGCTGGACACCACCGGCCGTCCTCGTGTCGCCTAGACGCCACCATGTTCATCTCTTCATCTCCTCGATCTTTCTACTTCTCTCTTTATTCTTCTTATATATATATATATATATATATATATATATATATATATATATATATATTTCTTCATCCTCATCCACCCGCGTTCAAGTTCGAGTAACGCAAAACAATCGATTTTATAGCCGATGACGAATGACAGACGATCAAACACTGACGAATTCTATTTCGCCGTTCGATGGGGTTCCGTCAATAAAATTATAAAGAATATCGTGCAAGAATCCTCATCGTTTCTATCCAAATATAAAGATACGATGGCATACGTGGTGGTGGGAGGAGGGACGGATAGGGGGGGGGGCTGTTCCAACAAGCTTATCCCATTTACGATGATCGACTTACAAGAGATCGAGAATTCATTCCCAATGGAGCAGAATACGAATGAAAAATCGTTACAATGAGAATTCCATTTGGGCTTGGTAGAAAAACTTGGATGTCTACTATTCAAAAAGAGAGAAAGAGAAAGGAAGAGGGGAGAGAGAGAGAGAGAGAAAGAGAGAGAAACCACGAAATTTAGTGGCTTTGAAAGGAGCACGAGCCGAAAAAGAGTCACCTGGCGAGTCCCTACGACAATAGAAAGCCCCCAAATGTTTCCTTAAATAGGCGTATCGAATTGTGACAAATCACTTGCATCCAATGGTGGAGAGGAGTCTCATTCTCTCTCCCTCCCTTCCCCTCCCTCACCTCCCTCGATCGATTATACCGAGAGATTTCCGAGCCATTGATACGTTACCCTCGAAATCGCATACGTTCAACGTTGAACGCCAATAAATTTCGATAATCCACGATATATCGTCTCTAATGGAGACGGGTTTCGAACAATTTGCGTTTCTTTCTTTAACATTAGTAACGTTTCTCATTCGTTCAATTATATGAATGCTTGACCATAGTGAACTAGTTTAAATAATGAATTAAAATCGCCGAAGAAAGCTCAACGAAATTCCCTGACAAAGTTTTAAAGATAATACCGCGTCAATAAAGTGGAAACGTTATCACAGACAGCTTGTTATAGTGCTCGTAAAACCCTAATCTCTCTTGGCTTAGAAGGGTCTTAAGATCTTTCGTAACGCGAAAGATCCACCCTCTTTCTCTCTCTCTCTCTCTCTCTCTCTTTCTTCCGTTTTATCAACCGCATGAAATTCTAATCCGACATCATGGTCCATCGATTTTCAATAGAACCGATCGTTAGCATTCGCTTTTGATAGATCTAACTCGTTCGCGTAATTACATTAGATAACATAATGTTTAATTTTCTCAAATATTTATCAAAATTCCAAGAGAATGAATCTTTTGATTAAATTTAACCTTGGTTATTCCGAAATTCTAAACGCTAATTGTCTAAGTTAATACGTCGGACTTCTCATCGTTTTCGTCGATCTTTGTCGTCTTTACGTATACATTTGAACGCGTCATACTAATTTCCCGAAAGTCGGGACGAAGTCTGATTCGAACTTTATGCACGCAAATTATCCCTTAAACGTAGATTAATACCGAGAAACTCGGAGGTATTCGTCATCGTTATTATTTTCGTTTAGGAGGAATAAAAAAAAAAAAAAAGAAGTATCGCTCATAGGAAAGATTACTCTCGGCTAGATTTGAGAGCGTCCAACTATAGTTTACAACTATAGTTTACAACTATATTATCTGACTGTGTCGAGAGAAATAAATTTGTCTTGTTGATTAAATCCCGAATTTTTTTTCCTTTTCTTTTTATCTCCTTATGCCGCTTCTTCCTGAAGAAGGAGGAAGAAGAAGAGGAGGAGGAGGAGGAGGAGGAGGAGGAGGAGGAGGAGGAGGAGGAGAAGGAGGTTGTACTCGTGCCTGGAGGTTGGTGCCACATGAAGTGGCAAAGATAGTCGTCTACGATGACGACGACGATGACGACGATGTTGAAGAAGAAGAAGAAGAAGGAAGAAGAAGAAGGAGGTGGAGGTGGAGGAGGAGGAGGAAGAGGAGGAGACGAATGACGGATCGGGGGAACGTTAGGTGAAGAGTCATCGTGCGTGAAGTGTTCCAAGGGACGACGAATAAAGAAGAAGAAGAAGAAGAAGAAGAAGAAGAAGAGGAGGAGGAGGAGGAGGAGGAGAAAGAAGGATAGCAAGGATAGAAAGAGGATACGGAGGAGGGTGAGAAGCGCGCGCGACGTGCTTTTTGCTCGGAAGCCGCGACGTTCCGCCGGCGTCACATTCATTCCGACACGCTTCCCGTCATCCTTTCGATACGAAAAACGATCGCGAAAGGCGCGAGCCGTCCCAAGAGTTAAAAAGAACATCGTCATCGTCGGCGCGTGGCGACGAAACGACAATTTCGTCCTTCTAGCCCTTCTCTACGTGAAAGAATCTAATGGCCTTGATCCATTTCTTCTAATCCATAATATTTTATATCTACAAAAAGAAAAACTCCGTTTTTCTTTTTTCTTTTTTTTTTTTTTTTTTTTTTTTTTCATTTTTTTTCTAATACGATGAACTTAATTTTTTACGATTTAATTCGACTTGATTTGAATTTAATTTTTTTTTTTTTTTTTTTTTTTTTTTTTTTTTAGGAGACAAGAAAGAAAGAAAAGGGGACAAGCAAAATGATACGTACTATAAATACTTTTCGTGATTAATCGTAAGACCTATTCGAGATCGAATCTTTTTCCTATGGGAAAAAAAGAATAGAAAAGAAAAGAAAAGAAAAGAAAAGGATAGAAAGAAAGAAAAAAGAAAGAGAAAGAAGGAAAAGAGGAATGTACTAAAAATATTTTCGTGATATACTAATCGTAAAAATTCTATTCGATTGCCTTTCATTTATTTTACTGCGAAGTAGAAAGGAAAATTTCTTAAAGGATGATCCAAGCCATATCGAGATCTCCATTGGACTGTCGCATTCCTCGTACCTCACTCGGGACGATTTAAAAGGGTTGAATAACTCGATGCTCTTAAACCAACCGGATATCGCCCTTTCCCTTTTCGACTTTTCGTCGTTGAAGATTCCTCGTTAATTCGTTCGTTAATCTACGTGCTACGTTTCTACCATAAAGGGCACACGGTTAATTGAGTCTTAGGAATTCATTTAGGCAACCGATAACTTTCAAAACGACCTACACGATCGACTGGGAAAATTTAGGAAAAAAAAAAAAAAAAAAAAGAAAAAAAAAGAAAAATGTCGTAAATGCGAACGAAAAAGATGAAAAAATTTTTTTTTTTAAGGATCGATCGATATAATAGAATGTAACATTTCAAATAATTAAATTATATTAAATTCATAAATTAAATGTTATCCAGTCGATGAGATAAAGTTAATTACAGAGCACGTTAATTAGAGCATTCACTTATCATCGTGTTAATTATACGAACGACGATATTAAATCGTCGCTTGGTTAATGGAACCTATAAAACTGTTTTTTTTTTCTCTTTCTTTTTTCTTTTTCCTTTTTTTTTTTTTTTTTTTTAACTTTTGACAACGAATACATTTACGTAGTTAATGATACAACACAACACGAAAATATCTCATTCCTTGGAATAGATGACGAACAACGAGTAAATTACTTGTACAGTTACGTGGCACATGCGAGTAAATGCGCATGAAACGCAATAAACGATCGCCTAATCATATCCGATTAAACGTTGAAAACTGACGGAACTCGGGTCGTCTCTCGTATCGGTCAGCGTCGCTCTAGGAAATAACGTAACAATTCGTGCAGCTCGCCGTGCTCGTTCGCTTTACGAAGAAACGTGATTCATCTACGATCTCGACGAAAGGGCACGAAACGTTGGCATTCTCGTGATGACGTCATCGTCACAAGAGACGTTAAACGTGAATGAGCAATTAAATGACGGCCCCAAAGAGACGAGTTTCGTGATCGATTCTCTTCGGATGGATAACATGCACCATGCCAATCCGTGTGTCTTCGTTAAGCCTAATTCATCTCTTAGATGAGAGATACTTCGAACGTTTGCCAAAGATCAAGAAATTAGAAAGAGAGAGAGAGAGAGAGAGAGAGAGAGAGCAGTTAAAATTTTTATGTTGCTTTAATTTTCTTTTTTTTTTATATTCTTCAACAAATATATATACATATATATTCTCTCTCTCTCTCTCTCTTTTGTAAGGTACTCCATACTGTAAAGTATCATCTCGTTCGTTTAATCTCGAGAGCATAAGAAAGCGGAGTCTTTGCTAGAAGAGGATCTATAGAGAAGAGATCTATAGAGAAAGGCTAAATTTGTATTCTTCTTTTTTTGTCCCCCTCCCCCTTCTTCATCTCGGTGCGTGTTCTTGTATCGTAAGACCCGGCTCATAGCGCTCGTGCCTCGGCGTTTGTTGTGCTCGGCCTCTGTAATCTGTAATGGGCTCTATGGGTATTTAAATAACCATTTCGCCCACCCACCATCGTCACTTAACTCTCACCGTCTTTTTTTCTCTTTCGGAGAAAAGAGTATATCTCGCGTGCTATCGCGAGAGGATGACCACGTTTCTCTCTCTCTCTCTCTCTCTCTCTCTCTCTCTCTCTCTCTCGTTTTCGGTACCTTTTCATTTTTTTTTCACCGTTAACCCCGGAACAAAAAGAAGAGAACGTGATTGGTTGATCTAATAAAAATTAAAAAAATAGAATTTATTCGAAGGCATTTCTTTCGTAATAAAAAAAAAAAAAAAAAAAAAAAAAAAAAGAAAAAAAGTATGCTCAATTTCTCAATAACTTTCCCATATTTTTTCCTTTTACAATATAGTTGCATTTTCAACGATAACTTGTACATACATTTGCATAATATACTTGTAATAATACAATTTAAATGTCCCGTCCGATCTATCTGATATTTGCAATCGTCGCAATGTTGCGATCGCAAGCTCAAGGGGAAAACAATGTCGCGAGATTATCCGTGTCAGAAATTCGTCGGATGACGAATGAGAGACGAGGACTTTTTCATTTTCGATGATGATAATGATGATGATGATGATGACTCAGCCGGAGGGGTTAGTCATATGAAACTGATAGTACGAGGAATCCGCACAACAGTGGTCGCACTTTTAGGGTGCTATTCAAGTAGCAACTCGATACATCGAGTTCGATCCCAACTACGATATGTAACTACAAAAGGTTGAAATGTAATCTCCAAAGTGTTTAAAGATACACGTGTAAGATTTTAATTTGCCCTAACAGAAATTCGTAATCCTTTTGTCATCTTTCTTTCCGATTACACGCGTTTCTTTCTAATACGTTGAAAATCTTGATAGATGAAAATGATCCACGCGTGAGATGAATTACGACTCGTGAATTCGACGATATATCTATCGAGTTAACTTGAACGCACCTCTATTATCTAAACCTCGATGACTAATATGATACAAGATTGATAATCAGTGGATCATAAAAAGTGTCACGATGATTGAATGGATTTCTTTGTAAAAAAAGAATCGTGCTACTCGGAGAGAATATTTTTCGATAAAATATATTTAATAATATTAAATGATCTACGATTCGACGAAGAAGACGAGAATCATGAAAGTCCATAAAGGAAGTTTGCGGTTATTCGTTGATAATAAAAGCGTGGGAGTACGTATGGTGTTTGGGTCAGATAAGAAGAGACAGCACATCGACGTCTCGATGAAATAAGCTAAATCGTTTTAAAAAAAGAATTTCCAAAAATTGAACATGCGAAAGGAAAGACGAAATAAAAAAGTTGAGTCATTCGATTTAATCTCTTTCCTCCTCTTTCTCATCATTTTGCGATATCTCTTCGATTTTCTACGATGTCTACGTGCGAGTAACGCGCTCGAAAATGTTTACTTAGCCCAGAAAAGGGCCACGATATCGGACATCTTATCGACACATTAAAGTCGATCTCTCTCTCTTTCTCTTCTCTCTCTTTCTCTTCCTATCTATCTCTCTCTCTTTCTCTCTCGTGTTTTTCTTCGTAACGATAATGTCCCCTTTCCTTTCATGATTTCACCGAACTCGGTTTACTTCGTCGTCTTATACAAAGTAATTTGTTTGAAACTTCCTGAAAATCCTCTTAATTACTTTTACTCGATCTTGCTCGTAAAGATGTCCTCTTTCGAACGGTTAACGCGTCTGTAAATTTCCCTGTTCTTTTTTCTTTTTTTTTTTTTTTCTTTTTTTTTTTCTCTGTTTTCTCCCTTTCTTTTTCACTATTTTGTAACCGTTCCGATAATCGATAACGTACTCGCGAAGTAACCGAGAATTTGTCGCGATAAAGAGATCGAAAGGAGTACCGCGAGACGACTATGAGGTAGATCATAAAGTATCGATGTATAAACTACGTTTACGCACTCTCGATATATCTAATTAAAACGTCGCTACTAAGATTAAAATAAAATGAGACGAAAAGAGGTAAAGATAGAGATGAGATGAAACGAAGAAGAGAGGAAAAGCTCTTGTGATAACGAGTTAAGCGGTTGGGTACAATTAGCGATGAAATCAATCGTTGCACTGTGGAACGGCCATCAGTATGCATAATCGCACAAGCGCCATTAGCGAAGACCTTGTGCATACGTATGTCCGTGTCTATACATGAATATATATATATATATATATAATATATACATACATACACACGCACACACACACATATATATATATTTATATAATACATGTACATTTTCCTCTTATTTCTACTATTACCTTGACGTTGATTATTGGTGTGCGTGAACGAGTAGTTTTAGATGTAATTAGCGAGTGATTTGCACCGAGTAACGATAGTGTTGAGAGAGTTGAAAAGAGAAAGAGAGAGGGAGAGAGAGAGAGAGAGAGAGAGGGAGAGAGAAAGAGAGAAAGATAGAACCAGTCCAAGGCGGTCGCTTCGTCTCCTCTTGCAGGAGGGATTTCGTCATGGCCGAGTGATATCCAATCGGGAATATAGTAAGCAGGAACGTGGTATCCAATCGGCGGTATGGATTGCCACTAATTGGCCTCGATATTCAACGACGATGACCTAACCGCGTCCAGGTGGTCCGATATGGCGTACGTATCCTACTCAATACGAAGCTTTTTCAATATTATTTCCAAGCGCACATGTTTCATGTTTTTTTTCTCCCCCATTTCTTTTTTTACTTTTTATTCTTCTGAATTAAACGCGACAATTTTATCGTCATATTATAGGCGTAAAGAAGACGAAAGCTTTTCAAAAGGATTCTAATGGGGTTAATCGATCGAAATAAAATCAATCAAATGAATTTAATTGTTAATTAAAAGTGATTAATTAGAGGAAGAACGATAGAGTTATTTCACGTACGATAAGAAAATTTAACAATTGATTAACGTTCTTTCTTTTTGATTGTATTTTAACGTATGCTGATAATCCATAAAAAAATATTGACGAGCCATAGACGAGATCATAAAACGTGAGCATGCAATAATTCCGATCCACGTTATACGATCCTGTGGTATCATCATCGATTACTCTTCCACGCCGGTGGTCCAACTTATTTCTTAATTAGTTTTACTAGCTCTCGTATGGGTTAACGTTTAAGACGAGGAAGCCGCATATTAGTACCGTGTTTCTTTTTTGACGACGTTCAAGAAGTGACTCGTCGTTTAAACGAGAAAGAGAGAGAGAGAGAGAGGAAGAAAGGAAGAGAGAGAGAGAGAGAGAGAGAGAGAGACCGTTAGCCTTTAACAGGATACCAACAGGATCTTCGTACGCTGTTAACAAATAAGCGTGGTGAAATAACTACCACTAAATTCGCGCCTCTCCTCTCCCCTTTTCTCATATGTCATCACTTCCATTCCCTCCTATACCCCTTTCTCCCCCTACCTTTCTCTTAATATACTCGGCAATTCTAATTTCTGTTTACCCTATACGGCATTTCGACGACGTGCTAAAACGTGACCTGCGCTTCGCGCCTTTTTTCGATCGATCTCTCGATTACTCGACAGAAATACATAGCTCTTCCTTCCTATTTTGCGAGTAAATCCAATCGGCGCTAATAGCAACGAACAAAAGAGAAATTTTCTCGATGGATCGAGTAAATTGCGTTAAATAATATCGACAAAAAAATAATATAATTATTATTATCTTTTATATGGCAAGTATACTAATGAAAATATTCTCGTCGATATTTACATTATTTAAATAGAAAATAAAATAACGGATAATATAACGAATAATGATATAACGAATGAAAATATATTCTTTACGTGGATTTAAATTGATGATGAAGGATATAGAAGACTTCGAAGAAAGTCCGACCACTTTTAAGTAGATAAAGTCAGCGCTAGTCAGACGACGGTCGACGATCGATCGACCATCCACTGTTCAACTTGATCCCTTGATACGTGTTTCTCTATTAAATAAGATATATTTCAATCGATTTCTAAAAAGAAAGAGAAAAAAATAAGAAGAAGAAAGAAATATCAGATATTTGAAGATGAGATATTCCTTTTATGTACTTTTATGAATCGAATTCGGTCCGTTTGTTCGGGTTCAACGATCGCTAAGAAACTTAACCCATTTAGAGTTCCAATCGTTTGGTCCCTTCTCTCTTCTTCCTCGAGCTATCGAGGAAGTCAAAGTGAAAATAACGCGATTCCTTTAAGATCATACGAGAACGTAACTTTTCGCATTTCCGTTCGTAGAAAAAGAATTCAAGGAAAGGATACGAGGACATTTTAACGTCATCGTTCTAACTAAAGTAAATTTCTTTCGTGAGGAAAGTCTATCCACCCTTCCTCCCTTCCTACCCTCCTGCCAACCCCTTAATATAAGAAAAACTTCGTCTATTATTTATTACTACTATCTCGTACGAAAATTAAAATACAATTTCACCTTCATATTTCACGATACTAAAAAAAGTAATGGTTGAATAAATTCAAAGTACAGGAAACGAAGTACGGGAAGACAAATGTCAAAGTAGGTAAACTGAAAAAAAAAAAAAAAGAAAAAAAAAGGAAAAAGAAAAATATGAAATTAATTATCCAACATCGAAATAATGTCTATGTAGTACGCACGTGATTGTCGGTGTGACGAAATAAGAAAAAAAGAAAGAAAGAAAAAAAGAAAGAAAGAAAGAAAGAAAGAAAGAAAAAATTGACAAAAAGAGCTACCAATTTCTTTCGCATTAAATCTTCCAATAGTGAATACACATCCGATTCCCTGAAGGTATCTCTTTCATTGTGGTTTCACGGAGCGCGTGCGTACGGGATTACGTTCCACGTGCGGCGCATACTACTCGTAAGAGAAAGATGGAGTAAAAAAGAGAAGGAAAGAGAGAGAGAGAGAGAGAGAGAGAGAGAGAGAGAGGGAATGAAAGAAAGAGAAAGAGAGGGACGCGTGCGTGTTCGAACGTATACACCCTCCCGCGACCGCAAACATTGTGTCATGGTCACGAAAGCACGCGTAGTATCGCGTGTAGGCAGACGCCGGCGGGTCCGGCACGATGAATTATACATCGCGAATGTTTTCGGCCTCGAATTTGCATCGGCCAAACGGCTACCGCCTGCTATTCTTAGCCGCGGGACACCCACCCCCTTTTCTCTCCTTTTCT
>NC_062193.1:6823713-6826213 GCF_912470025.1 Vespa velutina
TATATATATATATAAATATATATATATATATATATACTTCGTTTCTTATACCGACAAATTGTTCGGAACGCTATAACGATTTAATAATTAGTAAATGCATAAACGCGGATCAACGCGTACGTAATCTATTTTCCCCGATCATTACGTTTATTATGCAATTATAATTATTTATCTTTTAGATCGAAAAGAAATCATTTTTCCCCTTGCCCCTAACCCTTCGTGCAAGACTATAATGCGATGATAAAGAATTCGAGAAATGTAATGACTCGAGCATTTCATTTTTATCTTATACCCGTGCAATGCCGTAACTTGATTCTTTTTATTGTCTATCTTGCGATGTTATTGTTTAGACTATATTATGTATTTCCTTGGAACGTATACGTATAAAATGTCTACGTATGTTTACATGTGTATGTGAACGACATGTATCGGGAGCTCTCTGTATTAGATAACATCGGCTATCTTTTTAATTACAAAAACGTAACGTGTCGACTCTCAAAGATGTCGTTGTTTCGAACTCATGATAAAACTTAAAACGTGATAAAAATAATATTTATATCTTATAAAAGATTTCGTACTTTGAATAATTTTCGTTAGATATTAATATTTGAACGTAATCCCGTGAATGGCCAGGGACAGAGGGGAGGAGGGGGGAATGGAAACTTTTGGATCTTCCTTACGAAAGGATTGTTCATACCGGATCATAATCGTGGCTCTAATATGAGATTCGTTTTATCAACATTCCTATCTGAACAGTACGCCATCGTCGTTCGTATCGATATCTTTACGATTCGTGATCGAGTCGAGTCAATCGGTTGTTGGTTGAACGACAAGAAAATTCTATTCTTGCATAGAGAAATAGAAGGTAGGATTATTAAATCGCAAGTTAATCGATCGAAGGAAAGTAGATTTACGATTTGTTTCAATAACGGTTTACGACGAACAACGATTTGTCGTGAAGGATCGACGAAATTAATGCTATCGTTCCTATCGATCTATCCTTTTCTTCTTCTACGGTAAAAAGAAAAAAAGAAAAACCAAAACGGAGAGAGACCACCGGATTCATCGGTGGCCGTAGATAAGAATCCTTTCTACGGTAGAACTAAGCAGGACTAATGGGCCTTTCTGTATCTTTGAACTGTGGGATTCTCGGCCCACACGAGAGTCGCACGGAATGAAAATAAAAATGTACAGATACAGATGTACCTACCATAAGCATCTACCATACGAAATGTTAAATATTAACGTAGAATTTCTACGAGCAAGAAAATATGAGAAAAAGAAAGAAAGAAAAAAAAAAAAAAAAAGAGAGAAAGATATGATCGATGCAATCTCTTTAAAGCTTATTTCTATTTATTATTGCATATTATAAACGATTGCTCCGGACCAGATCTCTTTTAAAGAGTAATTCGAAGAATGCACTGGATCGAACGCAACGATTGTGGGCGAACGATCGTTCACGTTGCACCGCCGTTTTAATACGCTCGTTCGCGATAATGCCTTGGGTCAATAATCGTCGACTCTAAGAGACGGCACGCACGAACGAACGCCGCGCAACAAGAAGAGGAGGTAAGTGTACGACGAGGAGGTTGAAGAGGAGAAAGAGGAGAAGAAAGAGGAAGGAGAAAAAGAAGAAGGAGGAGGAGGAGGAGGAGGAGGAGGAGGAGGAGGAGGAGGAGGAGGAGGTTATACCGGCCTCCGTGCAGCCTTCGGCCGATGCTAACAGGCCTTTGCGGAAAAAGTTGGCGCCAAAAATATTTGCCGTCCGGCGGCCACTTCGGAGCAGAAAAGACAGAGAACCGCTAGAATCTATTTTTCTTCATCTTCCACTTCGTCTTCATTCTAATCGTCTTTCTTTTCTTCTTCTTCTTCTTCTTCTTCTTCTTCTTCGTTTTTTCTCTCTTCGAACGTTTTTTCTTCACAAGGAACAGAAAAATCGATTAGCTCGATCGTCCACGGAAATTCGAAAGATTCCAATCGTTCGATTCCTTTCCTTCTTTAACTCCGTGCGCACGCGTGATTTTGAACGATCAATTATTATCTGCAAATTTCTTAGAACTTTCCGGCCGACCTTATCTCGAGTAAACGCGTCCGTGACTATAAATATAAATTCACGGATTGTTTTATCTACCGAGCGGGCATTCCTCCAAAGACTCGACACATCGAGCATCCGAGATACGATGCCTTTGATATTCTGCTATCTATCCAAGCCTGGATTTGATTTCGATCCAAATTAAGCGCGCTGAATTTCTTTTGTGTTTTTTACCTTATACACATATATATATATATACATATATATCTGTACATATATACATATATATATATATATATATATATGTTTTTCTTTTTTTTTTTTTTTTTTAACGTGAGAGTACAAAGTATAAGTTGATCGTAAAATAAGCGATAGCGATTGTCGTATCTGTCGTTCTTTTAGAATAATTCCATAAAAAGAAACGATCGCGTTTATGTTTTAGACGTTACTTTGAATTATATATATATA
>NC_062193.1:6828713-6833713 GCF_912470025.1 Vespa velutina
AAAACGAATTAACATTCTATTCGTAATATAATGCGCATAAATATCAAAGAGATTGAAGGTATGCGCGAATGATAATCGGAAGGAAATATTTAATAATTAGAATTTCTCTCTCTCTCTCTCTCTCTCTCTCTTTCTTTCTGCATTTCTTATTCCTCATCATCGTCTAAATCTCTCCTCCTTCATGAAAGTTAAGATTCTCATCTTGTTATAAAATATAGCAAAGATTTAATGCTTTTTTTACATAACCAATTTCTCTCTTCGAATATTAATTTCAAAGTACAGATAAGCGATGAAGGTTATTCGAACGATTGATCGTACGATCGATTGATCATAGCCATGAACAGAATATCGCTAAAGTGTCAATAACCTGTCATCGTATTCGAACAAACATAAAATCGTATTTATCTACGATGTATTCTCTCAATATGTTCATTAATCACGAATAATCGAAATATTGCCGGTTGTCATTGTAATTACGTTCTTCTATTTCATTTACATTGTTTGATTTGGTTTTTATCATTTTCTCTCTCTCTCTCTCTCTCTTTCTCTCTCAATATATATATGTATATATATATATATATATATATATATATATCTTTTTTCAAGTCGATCCGGAGAGTGCAAATTTGTTTTTTTTACGAACGGTTAACCTCCGACTTCTCTTTTTCTTTTTTTTTTTTTTTCTTTTTTTTTTGCACGCTCCTCATTTACAAGCGAGATTTACCTTGTGATTTGTCATTCATAAAGAAGAGAAGAACGTGATGCTATGTTTTCAGAACGAGAGGTCTTGTCGACGAGCGAAAATCGATTCCCGCGATAGGTCAGGCCTACTCATCGAGAAGAAAAAAAAGAAAGAAAGAGAGAAAGAAAAAATAAGAGAGAAAGAGAGAGAGAGAGAGAGAGAGAGAGAGAGAGACGCATAAATAACGAACTCGAAGAAGCACGCGTGACTCGTTTATTCTTAACGTATGCTCGTCTGATTATCAGTTAGAATCCTGATATATCGCCAAGGGAATGATTCTTCCCTCGATTGAGTGTGTAATTGCGAACGGCGAAATAACAGGCCCATTAAGGATACCTGAGAAGAGTCGGAAGATCCCTTTCCTTTAGAAAGAAAGAGAGAGAAAGAGAGAGAGCCTAATCGATGGGGTTATTAGTATTTCACGCGTGAAACTTCGAATTTGCAGGTTAAGAGCACGAGACGCATGATTCTCTTCTTGGTTGGTGGTCCACTAATGCGTTATGAAATCTAGTTACGTGTTATAATACTTATTCTCTCTCTCTCTCTCTCTCTCTCTCTCTCTCTCTCTCTCTCTCTCTCTCTCTCTCTCTCTCTCTCTCTCTCGATAATTTTATATTCGAGGTGTTCCCTTTAACTCGATTAACTGAACCAGGTATATACCTATATATTTATCTTTATCGATCGTACAAGCAAAAGTTGGAATACTTGTATCTGTTCTTGTTTCCTCTTTCTTTTCTTTTCTTTTCTTCTTCTTCTTCTTCTTCTTCCTTCTTTCTTTTTTTTTTTTTTTTTTTTATGTAGAGAAAGAGAAAAAAAGTATCTTAAAGAGGATCGAATGAATTATGAATATAGTAACACTATGTATATTTGTATAAGTAAGGTCCAATTATTTGACATTAGAAAATGTTACTCCTACGATCGTTCCTTTTCCCGTTCCCTGTTGTTAATGCAGTCAATGACACTGACGACGAATACTTGGCGGTTACTGCGTAACTAAACGTCCAGGCCGCCCGCGTCGTGAACTGAAGATGTTTGTTTGGTTTTCCCACGAAGAATGCTGTGAAGCACTCTCGAAAGTCAGCCGGCCGTGCGCACGTCGAGAGTGTCCGAGAGTTTCCGAGACTCAACCATCTTCGGTTCGATCTTCCTTCTCTTCCTTTCTTTTGCTGCCCCTCATCCTTCTCCTTCTCCTCCTCCTTCTCTTTCTCCACCTTCTCATCCACCCTGTTTCTTCTCGTTCTTCTTTGCTTCGAAAGATAACGGGAGAATACGAGAGAAGAAAGAGAATGAAAAAAAGAATCAAACCTGAAGACTCACTTTTATTACGCAAGTATTACTACCGATCTCTCGTTAAAGGACCATTAAAATATATAAACGTGTTTATATACGTATATATCAATGTATCATATTCTATGTTTATACGGGGATAGATTTCACAAAACGAAAACTTTTTATCATTTTAATATTTTTTAAAATGATCAATGTTGATTTAGAAAATTGGTGAACGAAAAAAAAAAGTGATCATCTTTGAAAACATTACAGCCAGGCGGTCTGACTGATTATGGCTAATCTTGTTATCTCTTTAAACGACCGACGTGATATTTGTCAAGTTACTATCGGTATAAAATGCGAGAAAACAAATGTTTTCCCCTTTCGAATCGTGCTTCTCTCATTCACGGTCGAACAATTAATAATCGAGTCTGTACGATCCATTTAAAACGTCGGCTATCATTTTCTTTCTTTCTTTTCATTCTGTTTTTTCTTTCTTTTTTTTTCTTTTTTTTTTCTTTTTTCTTTCTTTCTTTTCTTTTCTTTCCTTCAAAAGACAATTCCGAAGAATTTCTTCGTATCAAATAAAAATATTTTCATTCCATTCGAAAATCGTAATAATTTAATTATAGAAAAGAAAAATGATAATGAAACTTTAATAATAAAGACGGAAAAAAAAAGAAAAAAAAAAAAAAAAAAAAAAAAAAAAACAAAACAAAATAAAAAAAGAACGTATATCGTATCTTTTTATTCTCTTTCGAATATACACACGTGAAATTGATTTAACTCTGAGTATTTTCATTGGCTAAAAAATAAACTAATTAATTAATATCCATTATCGATTTCATGTATCGTCGGATGATATATTTCGCAGAGTCCCTTAAACTCGATATCTCAAATGGTTATCGTTCTTTCGCTGAAGAGATGCCAGAGAATACTCTCGATAGCGTCTCGACGCTCTAAATATTTAGTCTCCCGATCACTGACCCTTCTCAAGGAGGCAGTCGTTGTGCTCGCTGCTTACATACCTATTCACTGAACGATTACTAACGGCTTTATGCTGACGAGAAGAATGTAACGATGATGTATTGATATTCCCTTATCGAATTTCAATCGTATCTAAGAGATTTAAAAAGGAATAAGAATAAGAACGAAGATGAAATCGATTCTAATGAAATCGAATCATTTCGCTCTCTTTGATTTTTATCTGTCTATCTGTACGTCTCTCTCTCTCTCTCTCTCTCTCTTTCTGCCTTTTATCTTTTCTTTTTTTTACATTATCAATAATACCCGATTCCTTTTCTCAAGAGCCAAAAATCTATCTATCTATCTTCGTAAACGGAAACATGGGATTTGCATGAACGAATAAAACTCCGTCGGAGCGTATAAAACGCGTAGCATCGTCTTCTGGAAAATTTCTTGGTAACACGAAAGAAGCGTTCTTTTAAGAGTTACGTGACGGATCACAGAGTTCGACGGCCGAGTCTTTCGAATTGAACGAAGAGAAAGAAATTGGAGAGAATGAGATATATAGAAGATATAGGATGAGGTAAGGAAAAGCCGGACAAAACAAGACGCGATAGGGGAAGCTTTGGGACAAGTCAGCGAAATAAAGTTTTCCTCCTTGGCCGATTCTCGGCGCCCGAAAACTTGGAGAAACTGGTAGTGTCTTCCTTGGGGCACCTTAAAAGAGGAATAAGAGGATAGGAGAAAGAAGAAGAACGAAAAGAAAAGCGGTATCCAAGCGGTATTCTCTGGATATCTTTGGATATCTCAGTGCTGGTAAACGTAGAAGTAAGAAAGGCAATGTTCCTCGAAGTAAACTCGATGCCCGAGCTCTCATTCTGAATAAGGGAATATAGAGGAAAGAGGGAGGATGGAGGGACGACGATATCGACTTGGTAACTTCAATTTGTAAACAGAACTTTCAATAATGGAAAATTGTTACACCCGAGAGAACAAACTCTTTCCTTTCTCTTTTCTTCGTCATGTTCTTTTTCTTCTTCTTCTTCTTCTTCTTCTTCTTCCACTTCTTCTCACGGCTCAAAATAAAAAAAGAGAGAGAAAGGACTGAGAGAGACAGAGAGAGAGAGAGAGAGAGAGAGAGAGACAAGTTTAACATCGTTTCACGGCTGAACAAAATCCACGAATGCAAAGTGTCGTTTGACGGGAAGAACCGTTTCTTGTAGATACACGTAGAGAAGCTCGCCGTAAAACTTCCTCCTCCTTCGCGTACGTTTCGCGATGGACTTTATCGCTTCCTCGTATGCACACGAAAAATCCGTATAAGGAATTACGACTCAACGTTGTCCGAATATCTCTACATGCTAGATAGATAGATAGATAGATAGATAGATAGATAGATAAATAGATAGAGAGATAGAGAAAGAGAGAGAGAGAGAGAGAGAGATCGTACTCTTTCGCGAATTATTTTGGATTTGGTACAAAAAACGAGTAGTATGTATTTATTCAGGATGCCGAGAGAAAGAAGTTTGGATCCAGTTGCATTTTGAAAAAAAAAAAAAAAAAGAGGAAGAGTAGAAAAAAGGATAAAAAGAATAAAAAGATTAGTCGAACGAATGAACGAACGAACGAACGAACGCTAAGCGAGCTCTTCGAGTTAAGGAAAGGATATAAAAATTTGTTTCTCGGAGGAGGCGGAGTAGAACAACGACGACTATACTAAGTGAGAGAGAGAGAGAGAGAGAGAGAGAGAGAGGTAGGAGAGGAAGCTTCGTGGATATTGCCTCCCGAGTTGGACGGCCATTATCCACCCCATTTCATCTCCGCCCGTACCTGCTTTCCGTTCGCGGCCGCCGCGGCGCGCAGTTACAACGTGGAAGCATAAAAATTGATTGCCGCCGGCGCGTCTCCTTCCGAAAGAAAAAGAGAGAAAGGAGGGGAGGGAGTTCGGTCCTTGGACCGAATGACGTCACGCGACGCGACGATAACGAGGGATATGGGGGTCGATGACTTTTTTCTTTCTTTC
>NC_062193.1:6837809-6842809 GCF_912470025.1 Vespa velutina
GTGCTCGATAATAGCGTTCTAGCGTATTAGCGAGTATGAGAACGAGCGAACGATACCCGACTACGGCGTAGAATTACGCTTGCGACGTGTTTGTCGTTTCTCGCAGTTGAACCCTTTCTTTTCTTCTCTTCGCCAGGGTTACGAAGGATTTTCTAGGACGTTAGGTCGTTGTCGTGACCTATACCGATCGTATGAAAGAAAAGTGAGAGTGGTCTTTGGTCGCCTTTGGAATGTAATAACTTTGATAACAACAACGTATTCTATTGTATTTACTTTATCACATTGTTTTATGGAGAAACGTACGTTTCTTTCTTTCTTTCTTTCTTTCTTCTTTCATTTCTTTTTTTTCTTTTTCTTTCTTTCTTTTTTTTTTCTCTCTCTCTTTAGAAATCGTTAGGCAATCAAATTTTTTGTCGTTCCTTCTCAGTTTGGAATCTTAAATTACTGACCGAACGATAAAAATTCTCGATCGAATACTTAAGTGAGTTTAAGAGAAAGAAAAGGAAAGAAAGAGAAAAAGAGAGAGTGAGAAGGAGATAAAAGAGGCAAATATACACCTGCCAAAGGTATGAGAGAGAGAGAGAGAGAGAGAGAACATTCTTCCCTCGTAAACGAATACCTTTACTTAGCACGTTATCGAACCTTGTAATTGACCAAATTACCGATAGAGAGAATCACCGGTACCGAGCCCTGGGAAAATCAGAACTTTACTCTCGTAGCTTTCTCGTGGCTGAACGAGAAGCGACAAAGTGCTTGACCCGGCAACTCGTAGACAAGGACGACGATAAAGGTAATGGATCTTCTATTAGGGACCGAAAGGGTCGAATACTTTGTTCGAACGCTTCTGACTCTGAACGAGAGCCAACGTAAAGTTACTACTATCCCAAGCATTTCGTTCGTAACGGGCATCGGGTTAAGTGGCTCTTAAATGAATTGTGAATTAATCAAATCGTAACATCGTAAATTTACTTTCAAAATATTCCAAGTGAAACTTCGACGATCTAATTTAGACCATTGTCAAATAGAATTTTCCAATTATTCGTATTATTGAAGATACTTCGATTTATATTTCGAAGTATCTCGAAAGGATTGGATTCGAAGTATCGATGTAAAAAAAAAAAAAAAAAAAAAAAAAAAAAAAGAAAAGAAAAGAAAAAAGAAAGAACAAATAATAGCATTAACGTCCCATTGTTCTCTAAAATTCGATCAATTTTGATGTCATTCATCGTGCAGCACAAGGTACCTCTCGTCAAATATAAAATATCGTGAAAATTTCGTAAACGAGGCTTTTAACGTTCGCCGTGTTTCGATCGATTCTTCCTTCTAATCACGCGTTTCATCGACTTTAACGTTACTCTCATACAAACTCAAAGATATTTCCAACGAAAAAGTGACAATATTTGAAAAAGAAAAGTGACGTGGGAAAGAGTTTATTGCGAGTGCCAAGTGTCTTACGTCAGAAAGAGGAGACAGATTCAAAGAAAGATTTTCTTGAGATTAAAACTCGCATGAATTAACCATAAGTCGTCACGTTTTGACGTTCGTGCAAATGATACTCGATTTCCGTGCAAACTACGTTTTGCGTGTGCTTCCGACAATCGAGAAATGATTAAAGCGACCATAAAAAGATGATTGTGAAGAAAAAAGAAAAAAAGAAAAAAGAAAAAAAAACATGAAGAAGAGGAAGGAAAACGAGCGAGAGAAAGAGAGAAAGAGAATGAAAAAGGAAGAAGACGTGTATGATTATAAAAATCGATATATATCGAGGAGACACAATCAAGATCCTGTCTCTCTCTCTTTTTCTCTCTCTTCATCTCTCTCTTTTAAGCAAAAAAAAAAAAAAAAAAAAAAAACATTAATTACACGTTTATAAAAGAATTTAATTGTTGGGTATCCCCGTCGAGTTTGTACCTCTCGAACAAAGTGCATAGAATCGAGTAAAATCGAAGAGGATCGAGTAGGGCCGGCGTGTACGCTAAAATCTTTCCTCTGTTCGCTCATTATTCATATTAGCACACGTACCGTGCGCGATTTACAATGTTTGCCAGTCCATGGCGTAGGTCGAGAATGAGTGAGTGAATAAGAGAGAGAAAGAGAGAGAGAGAGAGATATCGTCACACTCTCGACGTACTCCCACCTGCTATCTTCGTCATCGAGGTCGTAACGAGGAAAACCTGCCTTCTCTTTCTTTCATTTCATCTTCCTCGTTTACTTCTTCTACTTCTTTTATATTTCTTCATCTTCATCTTCAACCTCATCTTCATCTTCATTTTCATCTTTATCATCATCTTCTTCTTCCTCTTCTTCTTCTTCTTCTTCTTCTTCTTCTTCTACCGAACACGACACGCCGTAAACATCATTGACCCGAATAGGATTCTTGGTTAACTGCTTCGTCGAGGAGTCATCGGGTTTACTTAAAGCCACGAACGGAGAATCCATTTTCCCCCCTACCTTTTTCTTTTTCTTATGTTAGCCACCGGAAATTAGCGCCGCGATCGAGTTAGCTGGCCATCGATGATGACGACGTAGACGAGGAGCGTGCGCGTGCCGTTTGTTTGGCGGTAAACACGCTTTATGCCCGGAGATAAGAGCCGACCGGCCGTTAAAACGGAAAATATGCTTTGAAAGGTAGCGACTCGTGAAAGGCTACGCGCGTTCATACATCGTCGCCGTCGTTATCGTTGCGGTGTTCGCAGGGGATAATTCAGGTGCAATTCAAATCGATTTACATACATACATACATACATGCATATATACGTAGGTACGTACATACGTACATACGTATATGCATATGTGCATACATATATCTTGTTTCTTACGAACGAACGTCATTATACTCTAGGACGTTTAAACGCGTAAATCGAAGTCGTCTATGAGATAGTATTTGAAGGTGAAAACATAGATCACGAATTTCATTGCATAAGAAAAGATCTATATCTAAATCCAGAGTTGACTATAATTCAAAGATAGATAACGATTGGATTATGATCTATGAATCATATTGTGATCTGAAGAAAATTTATAGAAAATTCGAAATCCCTCTTACTAACTTGTAATAATAATTTTATGCTTTCGATCGATACGATCTCGAATTTTGTATAATTGTAAACGATCAAACGAGCTTGAGAAAGAAAATAATATGAGCTTGAGGTATAACGTAAGGACTCGTATACTCGAGTTAAAGATATACAAAGAGAAAGAAGAAGAATCTAAAAATCGATTGGGAGAGAGAGAAAGAGAAAGAGAGACAGAGAGAGAGAGAGAGAGAAAGAGAGAGAGAGTCTTGCCTAATCAATCGGTACTCATCCAGAAGGCATTTTAATTGCGCGTTTCGCTTATCTAAAATATGCCACCTTATCGTCAACGTATCGTCTGATTTTTCCAAGCGACAACCCAACTGCCAGCCGATAATCGAGCGAATTCTTTGATCGAGTGTTTACTCGAACTCGAACGCCGGCAGCACTGAACGTTGTTACGCCGATCGGCAACGGAGTCTTTTACCTCCTACTCCTCCTACACAAAAAAAAAAAAAGAGAAAAAAAAGAAGAAGAAGAAGAAGAAGAGCGCCGGGCGCTCACTTGGCTCGTGCACGTGCCCGATAGATAAATCATTGATAAATCGTGACGTTCTATCTTCGATGCTCGAAATCGTCTATCATAGTTTTCTAGGTCGTACCTTTAATATTCCCTTTTTCAAATTTTCCTATCGTACAATTTTCAATTAAACTTTATACAATTAAATCGTTTTTACGTTATTACAATAACGTTCCTTTTCTTTTCTTTTCTTTTCTTTCTTTCTTTCTCTTTTTTTTTCTTTTTTTTTTTAAATACGAACACACCCCTCAACGTTTATATTAATAATTCTCCCTCTTAGTTTCTCCTGTCAGTCAAAAAGAAAAAAGAAAAGAGAAAAGAGAAAAGAGAAACGACAACGATGGATTACGAAGACGATAATCCTGATCGATAAAAGCAACTATAGTTTCCCATGCGAAAAAAAAAAAAAAGAGAAGAGAAATTCTTAAAAGGGGCGAAGGGAAGCCTCAACGGGGCTCGTAAGCGAAACTCTCATCGTACCTTACTGGTTGAGGGTACGTTCTCGACGATAGGGCTGCCTCCGGATGAATACGAGACGAATAGGAACAAGAAGGAGGGGTGAGATAGTGCTTACGGTTCGCCGCACCATCAAAATACAAGTCGTGGAATCGCGCGTTAAATCCATGACGACCCTTCTAACCGTCGAATTAGGATAGCCTATCCTGTTTGATGCCTTTTTATTTTCTTTGCTTTTCTTCTTTTTCTTTTTTTCTTTTTTGTTTTTTTTTTGCATCCCCAAAAAGAAGTCCCCTTCGGTAAGGTACGATCAAAAAAGGGTTCGTGTGAAAAGCAAAGGTAGGGAATGAGAATCACTGAACACACCGCGGGTACCGTTATGCAAGCGTCCAAAGTCAAAGCTCTTTTGCTCGTTTTTTCACGTAGAAAAATAATAATTACATACCATCTATTGTTTCGATTATTGATTCGATAAATGACGAGTAAAGAAAAGGGCGATAATGATTTTCTCGTAAAGAAGGTGGTGGGTAGCGTTAACTTACATTTGGTAGCGCGTTAGACGAGGTCGATCGTGAAGGGAGCGCGTGATCCGAAGCGGACGTCATCCCAGTGATCGTGTACCTCGAAGCTTCGTTTAACCGGGACTCCCAGGATCATTCACCAAGTTGCGGAGTCGCGTGCGCACTCGCGACCCACCACCGGCACCACCAACAGCACCAACGAGCAACACTACCACCAACACGAGCTGATCGTGCTCGCCACGAAGACGATCACCGGCGAGTAACATGCGATAAATATATGGAGATGACTCGACACGAGCATCTCTCTCTCTCTCTCTCTCTCTCTCTCTCTCTCTCTCTCTCTCTCTCTCTTTTTTCTTTTTTTTTTCTCCCTTCGAAAGAGCAAGGCAAAAAAAAGTGTCATCAAGTGTCCGAGTACCGTGGGGGTGAC
>NC_062193.1:6845309-6857809 GCF_912470025.1 Vespa velutina
ACACGAAGAGAAAAAGAGATACGTCGTTGGCGTTTGGCTCTCGATAGCGATTCGATGACGAGCCGGCGGACAACTTGAATTGCGCAATTTCAAGTCGAGGCAAGGTTTGTTTTGCCCGCGAGAGTCAACGCCACGATCGTTTTATTAAATATACAATATTTCAATGAACGTCGATGTTACATCGTTCACATCGTAGGACCATCTTCGAACAACCAGACAATCGACCTTGATCCTTTCTCACTTTATTTTCATAATTAAACGTTACAAATGTAATCGTCGATCACGTCTCATATCAGATCACGATCTGATGTGTTGATCGTCAATGATAAAGAATGAAAAAAGAAAAGAAAAAAAAAATGAGACAAAAAAAAAAAAAAAACAGAAAGAAAGAAAGAAGAAAAAGAAAAAAAACCTTAATATCCTTCTTTTCACTCAATGAAAAACCTTTTAAAAGAGACAAAAATTTTTTTTCTCTCTTCAATTACTTCCTTAATTACTTCCACCGGATATTTCAAATTTGTCAAATGTATTATCCGAAATTATCGTATTATTCTATTAACTAATGATATCAAGCAAAATTCGAAATTGAGCTTAGAACGATTCATCTCGTTCGGGCTAATACGAGACACTGTTGACGAAACTTTGATGACGATACTGGCTGAGATCGTCTGCTCTGGCCAACAAACGAGATAATTAATTATCAATCGGGCCGCCCGGCTCGTTTATTATTCGCGACGCTCGTACTTCCCACTAAACTATCCGTCGAGTTTCGATTTGTTTTTTCCTTTTCTTGTTTTTTTTTTCTTTTTTGCTTTTTCTTTTTTTTTTCTTTTTTTTTTTTTTTTCTTTTTTCTTTTTTCTTTTTTGCTCGCCACGCAATAATCACGCGTTACACGCGTTGCGCGTACAAATTTCTATAAATAAGCAGAAACATAATGGAGACGCGAAATGTACGAAGGATGATCGTTATTAGCGAACGTCATTACATTCTTGACAATTTTCGAATACTTAAATAGTATTTACGTTTTTCTTATTTCCTTTCCTTTTTTTTCTTTTCTTTTTTTTTTTCTTCTTTTTTTTTTTTTTTTGTAAGTATAATTCTTTTACCATGTTATATTACAATAAATATATACGTATATATATATTTTAAACAATGCGGATATAATCGAATAGAGAAACGTGAATACACGAAAGAAATTTAAACGAATGATCATACGAAAAAAGCAAAGTCAAAAAGTGTAACTTTATTAATTAGCCTCTTTTAATTAATCCCTCCAACGCGAACGACCGATGAACAAGCGATAACAATGGAGGCCACTGTTTCACGAAAACCGGTCCTCCTCATGTTCTCTTCCTTCCCGGGCTTTCGTTAAAATTCCGGCATCTTGTCGCCAAATCTCGGAGATCGAGCTACCTCTTGGAATGGGATTTTACTGCTGCGAGTACGAGAGAGAAAGAAAAAAAAAAAAAAAAGAAAAAAGATAAAAGATATATATATATATATACATATATATACATATATATATATATATATATAGAGAGAGAGAGAGGGAGAGAGAGAGATAGAGAATTTGGCACCTAACGCAGGGCTTAGGCTCTTGGCACAGGGCCCTCCTGGATCGCGATTTAAGGCTCGAACCTTTACAAATGGCGTGCAAATTTCTTTTGGAATTTCAAACGTATACTTTTCTCGCGAGTAAACACGCCCATCGATTCTCCCATTCCCATCGTCAGCCCATAGGACATCGCTATAATTTCGAACTTTCACGTTTTTCCATCAAAAAAAAAAAAAAAAAAAAGAAAAAAGAAAAAAAGAAAAAGAAAAGGACAGAGAGAAAAATGAGAGAGATAGATATAGAGATAGATATAGAGATAGATAGAGAGAGAGAGAGAGAGAAAGAGAGAGACATAAGAAAAAAAGTTCGGCACGTTTGATCGACCGTTCTCGAACGTATCGCTATCTTCGACGATCTGGGACACGAATGTCGAGCTACCTACACCTTGCGTTTTACATCGCTTCGTGCTTCGACCCTTTCCAGAATGAGAAAGAAAAAAAAAGGAAATAAAAAAAAAAAAAAAAAAAGAAAGAAAAAAAAGAAAAAAAGAAGAAAACAGAGAGAAGAGAAATCGGCAAAAAGGGTCTCGTTTTCATCCAGGAAATCGGTAAAAGCTCGAAGGTTACGCTACGCGCTTAATTATCGTCAAGATGACAAGTTTTCGGTGCCATTCTTTTGCATCGGTATTAATCTCTTCTACTGAAGACATTTCGATTTACCTGTGGACAATCGTAACGACGGTATATATATATATAAATCGTAGAGATATAGAAAGCAACCATTGTGTTCTCGAAATAAACGAAAAACTTTGTTCTTTAAAAGGTACAATCGATTTTTAAAATCATTCGGATCATTTGTACGGAACGATCAAGATAACGAGATCGGTTTTGTGAAAGAAAAATAAGTGAGGGCATTTTTAAACGGGACAAAGGTCGGTAGCGAGAATCGATAATCGTTCTCGTTCTCGTTCTCATTCTTTTTCTATCTATCTTTATGAAACATTCCCGATGACAAATATCCGTCCATTAAAATTCTATCCATATCTTTGATCACGATTAATAATTAACGATTAATAATAGAATTTTGAAAGCCATTAAATAATTTATATTTTGTTATTTTCAAAGTTAACATCTGGATCACGTATTTCCCACGTTTTCGAGGCACCCAACGAGCAAATGAGTAATTTTAAACGCTTCGTAGATCGATTTAATACCGCTCGTGGGTTCTCGTGTTATCTTAGCAAACCAAGCGCAATTACTAATTGCCGTTATAATCTCACGGAACTCGGTGGACCGAGATATCGAAGGAATTCGTTTTCTACTAACGTTAAAAGCAAACGCTTTTATTTTTCCTTTTTCGTTTTGATCGATCCGATCGAACGCACCGTTAGTACGAGTTCATTCGATATGAAGAATATTTCGTTGAATAGAATTATATTCGAGATCAATTTAGTTCAGATCATCGACGGGAAATAATAGATGAATAAGAAGAACGTAAAGAATTCGTTCGACTAAAAGAAAAATGAAAGAAAGAATGGAAAGAAAAGGAAAAGAAATGAAAAAAAGAGGAGAAAAAGGGGAGAAAAAAGAAAATAAATAAATGAACAAGAAATATCAATTTTGTCTTGCTTATTGACAATAGCAAACTCGACAATAATCGTTTCACGTTACGAAGAAAAATTACACGATATATTTTCGATCTGTCGCCGAATTCTCTAGATCCTAAGTTGATCTCTTCCTTCGATCTAACTCGTAGAGCTAATATGTAAGTACTTTCATAATTTTTTTTTTGTCTCTCGTATCAAAGTCCATTTTATTGCAATGGACTTAAATACATATATATATATATGTATATATGTATGTATTTATATCGATAAACGGCCACTTCGATTGGGATTTAAATGATACTGAAATAAAGTCTTTAATAGAAATTCAAAGCGACTGATAAAAGATCGCTTGCAAAATTACGAGATAGTCGACGATCGTTCTTCATAGATAGGTATATATATTTTTAACTTACATAATCATATACGAGTAATTCCCTCTTTATTCAGATTTTTATCGATTTATCGTTGTATATATTAATTTCCTTTCTTTTCTCTCCTTTTATTTTTATTTATATGTACTCACGACGAATTCCGAGAGAGAGAGAGAGAGAGAGAGAGAGAGAGAAGAAAAAAAGAAAAAAAAAACAGAAATAAAAAGAAAAAGAAGAAGAAGAGGAAGAAAAAAAGAAAGAAAGAATTTCAGCAGGCATCTCTCGTCGAAGTCGGCGCGTGGAAGTTGCCGCGTTGCTTGGCTCCGCAGACCGCATTTAATCAGTTTGCGGTCGCGGTCCGGTCTCTTACGCCCTTTTAATACATTTCTCCCCTGGCATCTTCACTCCTCGTACGACGCATTACGAACGTAACTCAACTCAGCGCGCACGCTTACGATTTCCAGACGACGCAACAGCCAGCTGTTTCTTTTTCTCCGTCTATGCCAAGTAAGTACAAGAAATGCTATCCTTTTTACACGTTTATCCGGATCCCCTTGAATTCTCTCTCTGACTTTTTTTTTTTTTTTTTTTTATTTCAAAATGGCTACATATTCCATTATTAAAGATAGATAGAGAGAGGGAGAGAGAGAGAGAGAGAGAGAGAGAGAGAGAGAGAAAATCGACTGGTTTAAAAACATAAAATAAATTCTGAAGAACAAGGAATGTGATCCATTATCGTAATATCTCGTAGCGTGTGGTCCATAAACGCTAATATAATTTATTGAATACATTAATATGGCTGATTATGCGACATATTAATGAGAGATAAATTATATTAGTCAGAGAGAGAGAGAGAGAGAGAGAGAGTAAGAGTGAGAGACGTTTAAAGTAATAGGATTTCGTTCTATTTTCATTTTTCGATTTTCTCCTCGTTCGTGGAATTCTACAACGCGCAGGAGGAAGGTGCCGGCAGTTTTTAAAAAGGTTTTACGCCTCCTTTTCGTCGGAAAAGAGAAAGAAGGGAAGAGAGGAGAGGGTGGGCCGACCGGTAATTTGGTGGAATTAAATAATAGCGCCTCGTCCCATTAATGTAACGACTCGGTCGACGATGTCCCGCAGAATCCGTAAACGTTGGTGAATGAGGGAAAAGAAGGAAAGAGAGAGAGAGAGAGAGAGAGAGAGAGAGAGAGAGAGAGAGAGAGAGAGAGAGAGAGAGAGAGAGAGAAGACGAAAGCAGGTACAGCTTCTTCGCTTTTTTATATTTCGTCGAGATATATCAGGAGGTTTACATATACTCTCGTCGTCTCGAAAGCTAAGAAAAGAGAGAGAGAGAGAGAGAGAGAGAGAGAGAGAAGAGAGAAAACACACCCCTCTATTCTGTGTGGTCTTTCACGACTCATCGAATTATTACCTATGATCTCTCTCGAGGATTTCATCTCGAGAAAGAGTCGTACTTTCGATTTCTTTTCAATCAAAAAGGAAGATCAAGAAAATTGTCCTTTTGTTCGAATGAAAGAAACATTTGGATTTATTACGTGTTACTCGATGAGTAATTTACTCTTGGAAATAAATCTCAGAATGATAGTTTAGCGGTAAGCAAAGTACAGAGTTTGTTTATATCTCGAGGTTATCATTTTAATAGCTCGACAAAGGAAAAGAAGAAAAAAGAGAGAGAGAGAGAGAGAGAGAGAGAGAGAGAGAGGGAGAGAGAAAGAAAAGTAAAAGAAAAAAAAAAAAAAAGAAAATTAAGAATGAGTAGACTATAAAAGAGAAACGGCCTTCTTCAGCCGTGAAATCTTTTAAGTTCCGCCATGAAACAATACGAGAATGGTCCCACGAGTTAATAGCGCTTTTTATCGCTTTAATAAATACGATCGTAGCGTTTAGCAATAAAGATGTCCTTTCGAAATAAGTACAGACAAGGGAATAATTGCCCGATGATGCGAAAACGAAGGAACGAGAGAATGAAGACGTTTGATTCGAACGTATAAATGTGACTTTTTATTTTATTTTATTTTATTTTATTTTATTTGTTCTTTTCGTTGAGATCCTTAATAAATCTTTTTCCCTTCTCCTTCGAATTCGTTGATAGTTCAGGTAGAGGTATATATATATATATATGCTCGGTGAAACTTTTCTATTCTACAAACGAGGATGGAAAGCGAAAATAAAGAACGGTCACACGACGATTTGTACCACGAACAACAAGAAACATTCTTGTATTTAAAATATGTCCACCATGGAGATGGAAAGAAGACCCACCGCAGATTTGTGACATCACGACTATCCGCTGTAATAACATTCGCGCCTTTACAACAACAGCTCGACTCACTCACTCGCTAGCTCGCGAGGAGAGATCCACTCTGCAACAATAACACCGCATGTGTGGCCTCCGACAAATCTTACAGCGGTGCTCAAACTTTCTTACCTCTCATCTTTCTCTCGTAAATATCTTAATCCTATCTATAACGATATCGATAAATAATAATCCAATGAGCACGATTTTTCTCGCGCCGGACTCGCGACAACTTCGCGATCGCGTAATCAGTCGTACATAACGAAAGCAATATATTCCCTTAGATACGAGCGAAAACGTTCTAACTTACGACGGTAATATTTGCAAACAGGTAATAGAGGCGTTAGGACGGCGGCGCCTCGATAAGTGCCAGACTTGTCCCCTGCTGTTCAAACTAAAGCCAACGTGTGAATGGATTTTCTGTTCGCAGAAAGCGCAGAAAGTTCCACAAGATTTCCATTGACTGACTCTTTCGTTTCTTTCACTTCTTATTCTCTTGTATGTATACCGCGAGACATCGATCATCGAACGACGTTCCACGTAGTTCAACGAGTACGAAGAACGAAGACAATACCGCACAGTTCTACGACTCTACTACGGGCCTGTCTATTGTGTCTACCGATGGGAAACGTTTAAAGAACTAAGTACCTATTTCTGTGCGAGAAATTAAGGAAAAAGAAAGAAAGAAAGAAAGAGAGGAGAAAAAAAGAAACAAAAAAAATAGGAAGAAAAAGAAAAAGAAAAAAAAGAAACAAGGAGAGAAAGAGAAAGAGGAAAAAATGTACGATAATTAGCCTTGCAATTTTATCGATATTCATGCGGGTCAACACGTGACATACGAATGTTAGTGACTTTATCTTTGGACTCAACAAAATGGTCCTGACGTATACGATACGATAAACGCATACATACATACGTAGATATCATCGACCGATTGAAAAAAACAAATTCGTGGCATCTTGCATACTATACGATAAGATTGCAAATTCCCTCTCGAATCGTTTATTTATTGTCCTTGTAGGCGTAACCTACACCTTATTGGCACGATCTGTTCCGATATCTCCTTCTCATTTCTTATTTCTTCCTTTTCTCGAAAAATCCTTAAATGGCACTTTATTATTATTTAGATATCTATTAGACTAGGAATGGATTTCGTTCGATTATCGATAAAAAGAAAAGAAAAAAAAGGGGGGGGGGAAAGAAAAAAAAAAAAAGAAGAAGAAAAAAATAAAATGAATTTTGAGAACACCTGAGACGCTTGACACGATAAGTCAAATAAATACTCGAGAGATTATTCTTTTTGAGAAGACATAGAATTACCGAGACGAGAAGGAACATGCTCAAAGAGAGAAAGCGTAATATTTTCGAAGAGTGCCCGATCCGATGATCATTCTAACATCGACTGACGACCACGTGTTCACAACGGTACGAAGGTTATAGCACTTATCCACGTGTCCACGCGTACTCGTCCACGTGTCAAAGTAAACGGTACTCATATATATGTAAGTACTCACAAGCTTTCTTTCTTTCCTTTTTTTTTTTTTTTTTTTTTTTTTTTTTTTTTTTTCTTACTCTTTCTCTATTTCTATCTTCATCGTGGTAAAGCCGATTTATCGTATACCCTTTAAACGTAAGCTCGTATATACGGAGAATCATTTAATTAAGGATTAATGCGATTCGAGTGTATATAAAAGTCGCATGGACTTATTCACGAGTTCTCAATGATAAAAGGTAGATCATGATGCCAGGGGTATGTCGAAGAAAACGTCTCAATTGATCGAAGCCGATCTTGTTTGTATCTTAACACGTCTTGGCTTTTATTCTTCTTTTTTATCAGGGATACATACCATAAAACATAAAATCGATATCTTCTTTACCGATCCGATCGATCGCTAACTCGCTCGCTTGCATCTCTATCGATGTCGTTCGCCTTCAAGACGTATCGTATAATTCATGTATTTGTTGCATTTTAATACTGAATTTAATATGCTATTAACGAGGTAGATAATATGCATACGTTCGTCATTTCCTTTTCCTTCTTCTTCTTCTTCTTTTTCTCTTTCTTTTTTTTTTGTCCTTCTTTTTCTTTTTATCAATTATAATGCATGCAAACGAAAGAGACTCTAATCTCATAGCAATGTATACATGTAAATACATGTATATCTAATAGAGATGCACGTGACGTTGACGACGTCAAAGGATCTCATACTACACATGTGCTCGTAAACGCATAAGGCAAACATTTTAATAATATTTAATAAGAATAGAATTAATTCAAGACCAATGATATTGAAAGAACGAAGGTCAGATTAAAATGAATAATTCACAAGTCCAATTATCAACAATTATGAAAAATTTACAGAGATCTTTTTAAATATGTATACGAGTATATGGAATCAGAAGCTTAAACGTTTAAACAGAAGATATTACTTCCGGCGTTGCATCGAAATCAAGGTCTATTATCGACGATATACATTGAACAAATACACAAGATGACAGCCACGTTATGGACGCAACGGAAGAGTTTCATTGCGTGACGTGTTCGCGAGCTAATTTCGCAGCGTCGAATGGCCACGATTACTTAAGAGTAAGTAAGCGTTAACGAAAGAATCATGCGGCAGCCGCATTTTTTCGATGACAATCGTTATTTATTGTACGTATGTATATACTCAATTGCCACCGCCCATTGCCACGCAATAAATGAAGAACGTTCGATCGGGTTATAAATTTTATTACGTTCCTATATGCGATTCTTTTTGTTTTGACGGATTCGCGCGCTTTGATCTTTCGATTCTCTTCTACTTTTTTTTTTACATTCTTTTTTTTTTTTTTTTTTTCTTCTTTTCCTCTCTCTCTCTCTCTCTCTCTCTCTCTCTTTCTTTTTTTTTTCTTTTTTTTTCTTTTTTTTCCCCCTAAAAGACCGACGAAAGTTTATCGTCGCGAGGCAACGATTATCAGAGTACTCTCGGACTCTAACAGTACCAGTGTATTTTCGAAGCGCCACCCAATCGATACTTTTGATTTTACCATCGATAAGCTTAGCCAGCAACTTCGCCGTTAATATCGGCCACGGCTAAGATTAAAAATCCTTATCTTTGATGTCACTTCGAATTAATCTCCCATGCTAGCACGCCGCCTCGTAATCTTATAAACTTTGACTTAGTGCGATCTATCAACAAACAAGTATAAATTATATTGTAAATTATATGCATATATATATATATATATATATATATATATATATATATATATATATATATATATATATATATAGCGATCAGCCAAATCGTGACGTTCGATCGAATTTTTTCGAATCTTGTTTTTGTTGATATATCTCGATTATATATATATAATTATATTAAATGTATTTAATCCGTACGAGTGTACGATCGATAAAGATCTTTCTATATCCGTTATTGAATTAGATGTTGGTTAAAAAAAAAAAAAAAAAGAAAAAAAAAGAGAGAGAGAAATAAAAAAAAAGTCAATGCCGATCGTTTTATTAAATTTATCGAATCTAAGGAAATTCACAATGATAAATACACGTGGACAATTATCAAGCGTATTTATTGACTCAATGAAATCGTTACCGGATATTTCTTAATCCCGTTCCTTTTTATGAATTACGCGAATATTATTACGTGAACGAACAATGACATTTCCTTAGAAAGATGAAATGATGTTCCTAACTTTTACTCGATTGGATTGAGACACGATACAATTACCTCGAATAAATACATACGACCGTGATCAAATACACGAGGAGGAGCCATGTAAATAATCTTAAGAAAGAAAGAGATAAAGAGAGATAGAAAGTTAGTATTCGTGAAGTTAGGCGGATGTTCAAAGTGAACGCTCTTATAAGATCCGGTTAAAAGTGTTCCGAGGAATTTTCTTTGCAACGTACCACAATCATTTTTCATTTTATAACGAAAGCGGCATTCCCGGTTTTTCCGTTCGAAGTTATGAGGGAAAATAAATATTTGACATTGCATCCCGAGCTCGCTTTAAACGCTTAATGAATCATACGATAATTTTATCTCTATTTCCCCCCCCCCCCCCCCCCCCCCCCCCCCCCCACCCCCCCGCCTCTCCCCTCTCCTCCCCCGTTGTAATGTTTATCATACCTTTAATAAAGTTATTTTGTAATAGGCGGAAAAAGTTCATGATCGTTATCCTGATGAAATTCTCATTGCAAATCACGTTCGTTAAACTTAAACGGAGTATCTTATAAAGTTGAAAAATATAAATAATCATTTATCGGGACACGGAATCCCCGTGGATAAGGCCACATTATCAAGTTTTTCGCCTTGAAACGTACTCTTTAACGTAATGAAATTTTTTTTTTAAACGTTACGCCTATAATACTTATACTTCGAAATGATTATGAAAGATATATATATATATATATATATATATATATATATATATATATGAGAGCCATTATGAAATTTTTCTTATGATACGCGTTACGCTATGAGGGAATTGGATTTGAGTCATTTATACTGATTTCGAACGTCGACGAAATCGCAAAACACGTGCAATTCATCTGTTTTCCGGTGGCATCGATAGGCATTCCATTCTTTCATTTTCGCGGAAAAAAAAAGAGTACGCTGCGTGTTTGTCGATCGAAGATAATCGGAGTCGCAATCGTCGTGCCAATAAAGGACTAATCCTCTAGTTATTTGATAAACTCATGTGACATCTTCCTTCTCTATCACTCTCTCTATCTCTCTATCTCTCTATCTTTCTCTCTCTCTCTCTCTCTCTCTCTCTCTCTCTCTCTCTCTTCTCTTTCTCTCTTCACATTATACCACCTCTTTATAGGAGTTCTAAGAACAACGGCAAATCCCGTCATCTTTTTCCTATAAAACCAAGAAAACCGAAAGTAGAATCACGATGAACGAGATAGAAACAATTCTTGTGCGATATGCGTCTCTCTCTCTCTCTCTCTCTTTCCCTTTCTTTTTCTTCTATTTCTCTTTGAAAAGCGGAAAAGGTGTCTGTTTGTGGAACGGATTTACGAGCGGACGACTCGTCTTTCGAGAATAACCGCTACTACGTCGTTATCTTCTTCTAACAAATTTTCTACGCGCTTCCTAGATCGAGCGGGACTTTCGAAACTATTCTTTTGGAATGATCCAGAAGAGAGAGAGAGAGAGAGAGAGAGAGAGAGAGAGAGAGAGAGAGAGAGGGAGAGGATCGACGGCCGAGAAATGCTGCTGGCGAGATGAAAAGTTTTCAACAAAAAAAGCGTCGGAGGAAAAGAGATCGATCCGTTGTCCGGCTATTTCTCTCTCTCTCTCTCTCTTTCTTTCTCTTTCTCTAACTCAAAGGTGGCCGCATTCTCTCTCGGCTTGGCGCCGCATGGCCGTCGCACCGAGTCCGGTAAACACGGACGAGAGTCAATAAGTCATAAAATCCAACACCTAGGCAGAGAGTGCAAAAGAGAGAGACAGAGAGAATGAGAGAGAGAGAGAGAGAGAGAGAGAGAGAGAGAGGGAGAAAGAGCTACATATCTACGTTTCGAACCGAGCCGATCGATTCTCGTTACACGAAAGAGCAGCGTATCTCTGTATTTACGACTCCTCCGTTATCTCTCTCTCTCTCTCTCTCTCTCTTGCTCGCGCGCGCGCGCGCGCGCGTACTCTCTATCGTCTCTGTCCGTCTCTCTTCGCGAAACGAGGCTATTGGCCGGCACCCTCATCGATCGAAACCCACTTTCGGCGACGTTCAATATCCTTTGAATTCATGAATCTTTTGCTCGATAAAAGTTCGAGGGTGAGTTTAACCAAGGAAGATATATACAGGATACAAGAGAAAATCACTTGGTCACGCGATTTAATTCCTCGGACTTGAATGATAGTTTCTTTTTTGGTTGGTTAGAGGAGTAGGCCACACGCAATCACAAAATTGGCTGATATCTTGCACGAAGAGAAATATTTGCCTTCCCTTTCAGCATGTATATTATTTCAGCTAAGTCCTCTCGAACGGTCTTCCTCCTTCTCGAGAGGAATGAACGAGTGGGAAAAGAGCAGAATCATTTCTCACCTGGCGTTCGTTCCTTCTATCTTTTTTTTTTTTTTTTCTTTCTTTCTTTCTTTCTCTATCTCTTTTTATCTATCTATCTATCCATCTATCCATCTTTCTCTTTCTTTTCATTTCCTTTCTGAAATATTTTGAATTCCTTTGGACGAGTACGAAATTATGTGCGAAAAAAGAAAATTTTATTAGTAGGATCGGAAAATGAATTTAATTTTTATCTAGTAAATTCTAATGCATTTTGATCTACGACATCCTTGTCCGAATTCTCTTAATTCGCGTTTTTACGCGTGAAAAAATATATAAGCTTGTATTTTCCATCGAATGGAATTTCAGATTCGATGAAATGAACGAAAGAGAATCGATGAAATCCAAGGAAGGTAAACCTGATTATCGAGCTCTCAATGCGCTTGACTTTTAAAATACGAACGCGAAAGTTTTATGTTCGTCGAGTCTCGATGCAATAAAGATCACGAATGTCTACCTTCTTTGTCACAGATTCTCTCTCTCTCTCTGTCTCTCTCTTTCTTTCCTTGTATCGTTAATGCTTTCGCATTCGTATTTGTTACGTTATATTAATCGCGAATAAAACGAGCGAATACGAGTCTCGACGGGATACCGAGTACCGT
>NC_062193.1:6862809-6865309 GCF_912470025.1 Vespa velutina
GAAAAAGAGGAAAAGGGGAAAAAAGAGAAAAAGAGAAAAAGAGGGAGAGAGAAAGAGAAAGAGAGAGAGAGAGAGAGAGAGAGAGAGAGAGATTTTCTCGAGCTAAGCTGATTAACTCGACCGGCGTTTAGCACCCACTGGTGTAGAGACTCGTCATCGTGTCATATCTACGCTCTGGTATTAGGGATCTTAGACGTCCGGTTTGTACAGCTGTGTACGAACTACCCGAGCCAAATCGTTCTGCCACTTCTTGTCACGCTTAAGCCTTTGAATGTTCTTTGTCGTTCGCTACCGAACGTCTAAATACAAGGAAGAACTCCTGAATGCCTTCCTGACACAAGACAGACACAAAGGGGATGGTTGCCATTGAAAATTTGTACACTATTTTCAATGGAAAATACATAAATATAAATACATACATACGTATGGATTTAAATTAGACGAGGATAATAATTAAATAAACAAGACAAATGAACGAAGATGATTTTTTTTTCTCTGTTTAGCAAGTAAACTAATTCAAAGAGATAGACGATTATTACGTGTCTCTCGCTTTAAGTGAGAAAAGATAGAATAAAGCTGTCCGTCAAACCAAGGTTAAATATGTATGTATAGGTAGATAGGTAAAAAGTTAAAAGCGGTTAGTAGCGAGAGAGGATAGGGCAAATAATTCTTAGAAGGAAAAGAGAGATCCATATAGGTTAGAGAAGGGTTCGACCATCGCCCAGTAAGAAGTCAAATCTATAGGTAAGCACCTAAGCGTAAAATAACTCATGTGGCAAAGACCACCAGTTTCGACTGGCACCAGTCGAAAACAATTGTTTGACTTTGTGTGTGCCCAAGAGTCGTCAAGTTTTAAGGTAGCCGACTCTCTCTCTCTCTCTCTTTTTCTTTCTTTCACGAGAATTCGCTATTACCTCGCTAACAAGGAGCCAGCATGAATTTATGCAGCGTCCAGGGGATGGGTGGAACCGCGAGAAACGTATGAGCTTTCGTTCCCTTCCTTCCTTCTTTGCTTCCTTTCGTTCGTTCGTTCGTTCGTTCGTTCGTTCGGTTTTGATTGCAACTCATGGGCGGTGCCAAGAACGAAGCGCGGTCCTTTTCTCGCTCGCTTTTAGACTACGAGAACGAAAATGCGCCGTGCACGCATTAGCGCCAAAATATATGAGATTCGAATCGCAAACCATGGGTAGAAGTCGTTTATATATCGGGCCCACCAACGTCGTACCGGTTATGCATTTTTAAACTCTTACGAGGAACTCTCTTTCACCTACCTCCCCTCTCCAACCACTCCCCCCACCCCCACCCGCTACTCCTCTTAATTTTCTTTTATTTTTTAAAAATGCATACTCTCTCCCTTCCTCCCTTCCTCTCTCTCCCTCTCTCTCTCTCTCTCTCTCTCTTTATTTTTCTCTCTTTTTCTCTTTCTCTCGTAAACCTTTCTATCTATTTTCTCCTGTTACACGTCGCGTAACAGTAACTTTTTAATTCTTTTCTCAGATTAAAAAAATGATGTAAACTAATGAAATAAATATATTAAAAGTCAATAATTCTTTCGTGAGATATATGTATTCGTAAATGAGAAATAAAATGAAAAGAAACGAATCGATTGAGGAAGAGGAGGGTGATCGTTCCGTGTTTTCATCTCCTTCCATTCTCGAGAAATATTTCCTTACGATGGATATCGAAACTAACGAAGGAGAGAAAAGGATAGTGGGATATTTCTTTAACTATACGCGCCACTACGCGTTCTACCCTCGAGCACGAAAATATCATTTTTGTCGGATGTGGGTGCGTCGAAAGATATTAGCAAACCTTACGCCGCCCTTTTCGGCTTCTCTAATATATGAAGAGAGCGAGATAGAAAGAAAAAGCGTGCTAGCGAGCAAGAGAGAGAGAGAGAGAGAGAGAGAACCGCGACGAATATAAAACCAGCCAGTCTCTCTCCCCCGCATATGATTTTTTCCTTTTCGTTCGTTCAGCAGGACTAATGGCCGGTACGGTTTTGCAACCGAAAGAGAACCAGGCGACTGTATCTCTCTCTCTCTCTCTTTCTCTCTCTCTTTTGCACGGTCGTCGCTCCACGTAAATTGCCTAATTTAGACGCGAGGCCAGACGGGTCGCCGTTCCTTACGGAGGGCCAATCAGCCGAAGCAAAAGAGGAGAAAGAAGAGCAAGGGAGTAGAGTAGAGTAGAGTCGAAGGACCGATGCTCGTTAGGCTACCGACTTGGCGACTCTTAGAGATCCTTCTTTCCTTTAAGAGATTCCTAAAGGAATCAAGAAATTCGAAGGTAATAGGAGGTAGCGTGTTTGAAAGCGACGAAAGGAAAAAGGTCAAAGAAAAAAAAAAAAAAAATACAAAATATTATTTTCTTTTACGTACGTACGTACGTACAAAATGTTAAATGTTCAGCGATATAAAAAGAGAAAGAGGGAAAATTCGAGTAAAAGTTTCTTTCGAATGATTAATAAACGAATGGTAAACGAAAATAAATGAAAAAA
>NC_062193.1:6870309-6885309 GCF_912470025.1 Vespa velutina
GATCGTCGTCAAAATTAAAAGCATTCGTAGAATAAAAAGACGAAGATGAATGAAAAATGAAAAAAGAAAAGAAAAAGATGAAGAAACCGCAGCCCGACGTATCCTTTCAGGTAACGCATAAGGTGTGTATACGTGAGTCCTGCGAACGTTATGGGGATCCAGTATAGGCTAGCGCCGCGTTATTATTTTTAAGAGTGGTTGGATTGAATTTTTATAGGGCTCTTGGCATACGCTTACCCGCTCAGTGACGCTCAAACCGCATCCCCGAAGTCCTTCGATTTTTATGGCATTATTAACGGCGAACAAAAAGGGTCGCTCGAACGACGTAACAAGCTACCCATGGACAACCCTGTGAAAGAAAGAAAAAGAAAAAAAAAGAGGAAGAGAGAGAGAGAGAGAGAGAGAGAGAGAGGAGTAGGGAGAAGACGCGTTAGCATATGAATGCCAGGGTGCCGAGTCCCGTGGTGTGTACGAAAACAAAACTAATAAAAGGGAGTCATGAAAGGGATGCCGCAATGGATCGCTTTCTTATAATAAGCTGCTTCTTCCATCGAAAGGTGTTGGACTGTTCATGCAGAATATCCTGTCACATTTTTTCTCTACGATAATAAACTGACTTGAAAAATTTCCAATAAAATCGATACGAAAGAAATTCTCAACATTTGAGAGAGAAAGAGTTGGGGGTGGATGGGGGGAGGGGGGGGAAAGAGAGAAATACACATTTATGTCAATAGGAACATTCGATCGTATAAAAAATTATATCGATTGGATGACTCACTTCGAAGACCCACTTCGTTGTGTCTTCGTCTTATTAAGTCATAGTTCATAGGTCAGGGTCGTTATAATTGGCATATCACGAGATGCCATTTATTTCAACGTCTTTCATTCATCTCTTATCTATCGTCCTTTTCGTTGAAATCGAAAGGACGAGATATCGAGAGAAGATCGGAAAAAAGAAAAGTTGTTCCATCGACCGCCATAAATAACTATAGTGGACCGCACCTGGCAGGATAGTGGATGCTGAATTTTTCAAAGCTTCGAAAAAGAGAAGGAGAGAAAGAACATGGTCGTAATCATTACTAAGGAATGCGTGATTGATTTAAACCGCGAAAGGTCTGCTCGAGAAAAAGAAAGACAGAAGATAGGAAGGAAAAGAGAGAGAGAGAGAGAGAGAGAGAGAGAGAGAGAGAGAGAGAGAGAGAGAGAGAACAAAATAGTCGATGGACCTAAGAATTCGAGTAGAAGAAACTGGAAGTTTGTCATCTTCGTCGAGACAGATAGTAACATACGTCGTCGTCCAACAAAAATTTTTAAGAAGTTGCTCTAGTAGAAAGGAATAAGTTAACCATGAGGATTCGAAGAAGAAAAAAGAAAGAAGAAAACAAAATTATAAAGAGCAAAAGAACAAGCTGTAATAACATCAGCAGATCTTAATGGAGGCATCATCCGATATTTGTGCCGCAATTTCAAGGGGTTTACGATGGCGTATATCAGAGATCCCGTGGTGAATGGATCAACCCCCGCGGGGGATACTATCCATATATGTGTCCATTGGATCGTTCTCTCATTCGTCTCTCTCTCTCTCTCTCTCTCTCTCTCTCTTTCTCTCTCTCTCTCTCTCTCTCGCTTTCTCTCTCTTTCTTTCTCCTCCTTCCATCATTTACCTCTGTAGCTCTTTTCGAATGGGAACGGTAACCGTTAAAGGTGTTTTTGATGTCGCCGTAAAAGTTTCTTCGCGAGTACCATCATCCTTGTAAAAAAAGAGAAAAAAAAAGGAAAAGAAAACAAAAACAAAAAAAAAAAGAAAGAAAAAAAAATAACTGCCCATTAGAGAACTGACAACGTTCCTCGAGAAGATGAAAGTTTTCTTTACGAGAACAATCGCTAATTCGATTATCCCTTTTATCGCCTATCTCTTTTCATTGATTTACGATCAAGCGTGATTTTTGGATAATACGACGTGGAATGATACTACGACAAGGACGGCGAACGTTCAATGGCAATCTTTCGAAGGAATTAATGAACGTTTCAGGTGAAAAACTTAATCGCTTGGAACAAATGATAATCTTTCTCTATCCAATAGTCACTCATCATGGATCCTCGACGTAACGAGAATATTCACGTTCTTTGATTACACCATTTGTCTTCTTTCATCATACGAGAGAATTGTTTTTTTTTTTTTTTTTTTTTTTTTTTTACGAGATATGTAGATATCCTCGTTTCTACTATAATCAATCCCTATTGGTCAATCCCTCTTGCAGGAATCCCTTTTACTTAGACAAATACAGGGATATACTGTTCAGGATATATCCCCCCTTCCCCGCCCTCCACTATTCACAGAGGAATAATAGTTTTAAATATCGCGATTTAATGAATAAATAATTAAACTTTGAAATACAATTTTTGTTTTCACCTGTTCGTTAATCACCTTTTATTTAACTGCTATAACAAAAATCCTTCTTTCTTGGACGTTTAAACATCCGAGTTGGAAGCAAACGACCTAACCAAAAAATATCCCCCTTTGATATCTCCATAAAAATTCTCATCCCTATATGAACTGCGAATTCTTCGAGGGTGCCGACTCGACGATGTTGTTCTCGTTCCAAATTCCAATGCGATACGATATAAATATATATATGTACATATATATATGTATATATGTATGTATATACATACATGTCGAAGACCCCTGTCGAAGACTGTTTTTATGAGTCGAGAGGCAAATATTTCATGCCTCCCTTCTCTCTCTCTCTCTGTCTTTTTTTTTTTTTTTACTTGCCTTCCTCTTGAACTATCACCTTGCAAAAGGGAGAGAAAGAAAAAGGAGAGGGTGCGTTTCGCGCGACGTTTCTACTAAACGTCGCCATTCGAACTCACTAGACCTTGCCTTGTTCTCGACCCTCACACTTTTCCTCTCCTTTCCTCTCCTTTCCTCTCATCTCCCGACGATGATTATCGTTCGGAATGCCGCCTCGACGGCACCTATTCTTCTCTTCTATCGACAACGATTTCGAACTTTTATGCGAGTTACTCGATTGCGTTTCTCAAAGTGAATATACGAGCTCGATGACGCGTTAATATAAGTCCTTACGAGAAGGACGTACATTATATACATATATGATACGTAATAATAATGAATAATGTGAATCAATTAATACGAACTGTTATTTTGTTATTCACATGAATACATATTTGCATAGTATATTATTAATCGTTTTCTTTTTTTTTTTTTTTTTTTTTTTAAACACGATACGTTCCATTATTTCGAGAGTTTGCATTTTTGATGTGTCATTAAAAAAACGTAAAAGAGAATAATTTTAAGAAAGATGTAAAAAAGAGAAGACAGACAGACAGACAGAGAGAGAAAGAGAGAGAGAGAGAGAGAGAGAGAGAGAGAGTGAGAGAAAAATGATGATTAATTATACCTCGGTATAATCGAACGATAGCAAGAAAAGACAGATTGGGAGATACATTAAGTCAACGGCAGCCAATTAAGAGACGTCGTAACGGGCCGATAGAAAGAGATATGATCCAAGTAGTATTGGGAGGGGCGTTTTCACGAGGCCCCTAAGCATAGCTGGGCATTGTCTCGAGTCATTCTTGGGTCCCGGGAGCGCTCTATAATTTCGTCAAGATCCGTGATAACGTCGACGCGGCACGGATTGAGATCGATACGTCCGCAATGGGGAGGAGAGGGGGATGTTAACGCGTGACGATTGTATTCTTCGTTGAAAATATATATATATAATATGATCTAGAGACCTTAATTTAAGGTAGCTTCGAATTAAGCAAGGTCAAGATTTTTTTCGACGAATATACATATACTTTTAGTATAAATGATTAATAAATAGATCGTATTTTATCAAAGTACATAATTGGATCTGTCGCAGTTTCGACAATTAATTGGGTATTTCGAATGATTCAAAATTTCGTTTAGTCATAATTTAATATATTCCGTTATAGTTTGCAAGCGCATGCTACGTTTGATGGCACACAAGGATCACGTCCCTGACCTGCTCTAAAATATCTCGAATGAGACCGGGCGGTATGAAAAAATGAAACGCGACGTTACGTGTTTCGAATAGTTTCGATGATCGATGCGCCGCGAGTTGTTGACTCGATAAGGCTACTAGAGTGAAAGAGAAAGAGAAAAATACATAGAGAGAGAGAGAGAGAGAGAGAGAGAGAAAGATAGACGGGTCGAAGGGTTCTCGCATTGGTTGTCGGACGCTTATGAGACACCGTGTATGCGAGGACTTTCGAAGCGAGTCTTGTTTTTTAAGGACGCCCAGCGTCGTATCGTACCGCCTTCTATTAATCACCGTACGATGACGGCTTCTCGCTCGTTTTCTCACGCGCCTCATTCGTCCATCTCGGAGCGTGCGCTCTTATCGCCAAATATACACATTTACAATACGTATATAGAATACGTAAGCCATGGTTATTCAGAAATTTTCAACATTGATAAAGCCAATTAGCGTTGGATGTAATGGATTATTAAAAGTTGTCCTCCCTCCCCTTTTTTATTCTCTTCTTCTTCTCTCTTGTTTCTTCTTCTTCTTCTTCTTCTTCTTCGTTTTTTCTTTTTTTGTTTTTTTTTTTTCGTAGGAGTCTAGAACGATCGTCCTTTGAACGTGGAAACAAGCCGCTTTTGTCTACTTGTAAAGGAGAGAAAAAAGAAGAAGAAGAAGAAGAAGAAGAAGAAAAAGAAAAAGACAAAGAAAGGAAAAACAAAGAGAAAGAAAGAAAGAAAGTAAGGAAGGAAGGAAGGAAGGAAGAAAGAGAAAAGGAAGAAGAAATAACGTCCCTCGAGGGACAGCTCTCACGAAGGATGAGCCGAAATTTAATTTATAATTTCGGAAGTGCCGTGAGAAGAAGAGAGAACCATCCGTCCGTCCTGGAAGGATCCTGCCGGGAGGCACGTCCTGTCGACCCTTTGAACGAGCTACCCGACGAGGAAGACGACGAAGAAGACGAGGATTTGGACGTTGACATGGACGTGGACGTGGACGACAACGACAACAACGATGACGACGACAAATGAAAAGGACCAAATGCACGCGAGCCACCAACGCCTACGAAGCAACGCGTATCGTAGTGTTCCACATCGTGGATTTATATACAGTCGAGAGATCTCAGAGATCCTTTACCTGAAGCAGAGAATTAAATTTCACAGCTCGAGAGGATATACCGACGTTGGCTTTGTCCGATCAACCATGTGCCGACGTTTCTATCTCTTATTCTTTCTCTCTCTCTCTCTCTCTCTCTCTCTCTCTCTCTCTCTCTCTCTTTCTTTCTATATATATATGTATATATATTTTCATTCTCATTTCAACTTCGTTATACATCGCAGACTATATAATTAATTTCGAGAGATTAGAAATAAGTCTCGATTAGTTTTGCTCTTATTGCGGAGGTCAGAAATCGTTTAAATGTCTACGAAAAATCTAATAGATTAATTTTTCTTTCTTTCTTGTTTTTTTTTTGGTTTTTTTTTTTTTTTACCTTATCTCCCTCTCCTTTGCCCTCCACCCTTCTACCCTGCCCCATGGCTTTCTTAACAAAAATTCGTAATAATCTCATATAACATCTCGATAACGTCGATCATCGATCTATATAATTTTTGTATAATCTTTTCATAATAATGTGTTTGTAATAATATAAAATGAAATAAATATCCTGTCTGATGTATTCAAGATCGTGTAGATATAAATATATTGATAAATAAGAAAAATGGGATAGATAGGACGAGATCCTTAATTACGAATAACGCTGGCGCCAGGCTACGTATAAAAATAATCTCAGAGTAGGCGTGAGTCATTGTCAGAAAAAGGGAGAGAAGGATGAAGAGAGAGAGAAAGAGAGAGAGAGAGAGAGAGAGAGAGAGGCGACCTTTTGCGAATATATCTGAAGAGCGCGACGACCTTTTTGGCAAATGGCCGGTCCATTACATTGTCTTAAGTTTCAAGTTGCGAGAGAAGAGAATTGCTCGGACAGGAGATGTTGAATTCACAGGGATTATGACGAGGGTGAGAGGGCACGTACGTACATACGTCAGAAGGATACGTCACGGTGCGAGGGAGAAGAAGGAGAAGGAGAAGGGGAAGGAAGAGGAAGAGGAAGAAAAGGAAGAGGAGGAGAAGCAAGAGGATGTTGAAGAACGCTGAGAGACGATCTGAGAACGAGGGAGCTCAGTTTGTCGCATTATTTTCGTCTTTGCATACGTTTCGTGTTTCAGGTCATTATGTTTGCAAGAATCCTACGTTCTATCTCTTATTTCTCCCTTTTTCTTTCCCCCTTTTGCTACTCTTTCGAAAGGATCTTATTGAATAACAAGATACATTTTCTAAATTCTTAGAGATCTCCCTTGTCAAATAATTAATAAACCTATTTTACTCATTTAAATAATCTCAACAAAAATCGTATAAACGTAAAAATGATAACGTTATCTATTTTAACAGATTGATACGAATTGATAGACTTTATAGGATTGATTTTTTTTTAGTTTTACTCTTCTTTCGAACGTAAAGATAAGAAGGACGAAATAAGTAATCGATAAAATTTATAATTATTCAATCCTTCGTCCTTTTTTCTTCTCTCTCTCTCTCTCTCTCTCTCTCTCACACACACACACACACACACATTCTCTTCCTCAAGAGAAAAATATTGACCTCGCGAAGAGAGAGATAGAGATAGATATAAAGATAGAGGTAGATAGAGATAGAGAGAGAGAGAGAGAGAGAGAGAGAGATCAAATGAACGTAACAAAATTCGCGAGAAACCCAAAGATGATAACCGAGGGGTCCTCTTTCGCATATCATATATCTACGATATCTCAAATCGTAATATCCTGTTATTATCGGTACGCCGAAATTCAAGGAAGATATGTTATTACCGTTATCGATAAAATTATAGCCACGATGAAAAACCGTCGTGTGGATGCACGTAGGAGGTAGAGTTGAATCGTCCAAACGAAAGAGAAATTCACGTGGAGCTTCGAGTCCCTCTTTTTGTCCCTCTCTCTCTCTCTCTCTCTCTTCTTTTTTTCTTTCCTCCAAAGGAATTAAAGGCAAGCAAAGACGCGAGAGGATCGCGAAGGACGACGAAGCATCGACGATCGTTCTTGTCGTCGTCGAAGCGTGTGCGACCAGTTTGCCGGGGCTATCGTACATTCCGATCGACAACAGAAAACGTTTCGAACAAATGCACGAGACAACTTCGTAAACGTGCCGTCCCACCTCACCTCTTTCTCATCCTCCTCCTCCCTTTCACGATGTTCTCCTTCGATCGTTGACAAATTCGTCACTCTCGCATCCTCATCGCAAAACTCAGGGTTGTTTTCCAAGGATAACGAGCTACGCGACCGGGAAGATTCTATTTTATTTCTTTTTTTTCTTCTTCCTTTTTTTTGTTTTGTTTTTCTTTTTCTTTTTTTTTTTTTTTTTTTTTCTACGAAACCAGATCGACAAAGAAAAGAAAGAAATAAAAGGGAGAGAGAGAGAGAGAGAGAGAGAGAGAGAGAGAGAGAGAGAGAAAGAAGATTCACTTCTCGGAAAAGAAAAACTTTCTTTCTCTTTCTTCTTGGGTTTGATCTTTAACGAAGCTGCTCCACGATCTTTCACGATCTCTCACTGATTACAAAATACTATCTCGCGGAAAACGTTCAGAGGATGGTCGCGTGGGTGTCGTGCGTTGGGACCAATGCCTTGTTTGTTCTGTCGACTTCATCGGTAAGAGAAAGAGACAGATAGATAGAGAGAGAGAGAAAGAGAGAGAGAGAGAGAGAGAGAGAGAGAGAGAGAGAGAGAGAGGAGATGAGCGAAGGTGGCACCGTTACACGCTAACACGATTACCGAGGACATGACGTCGAAGTTTCGTTCTGTTCCACGTTAACGTTCACGTGAAAAGCCCATGTCCGAGCTTCGGAATGACGTAGGATTATGACCCTTAGCCATCGCTCACATCGCTACTATCACAACACCAACAAGAATCCTGTCCTAATTGTTACAAATCGTTCGTGGTCTCTTGTAAACCGTTCCACGAGCGAAACACTCGATCAAGATCGAGGGAAAGAGATTATCGGCTCTATCGAATCTAACGAACTAAAGGATACTTGAATCCCCTCCCCCTCCCCCGTTCCGTCTTTCTCTTTCTCTTTCTCTTTCATTTATTAACGTGACTTTGCGTGACCATTTATCCTACTATTCTTCTTTTTAATCATCTTTTGCAGAAATATTATACCCTAGACACAGATATAATAGAAACAAAAAGAAGAAGAAGAAGAAGAAGAAAAAAGAAAAAGAAGAAGCGACAAAAAAATAATGACAGGGAAAAAAAAAAAAAAAAAAAAAAAGAAAAAAAGAGTTTCTCTCGTGAATACATAGTAATATGAATTGGAAATTTAACGAGACATCCTTAAAACGTATCATACTTAACTTACTCGGAATATTAATGAACGCTTTAGTAAGAGAAAAAGCTCGTGTTTACTATCGGATCGTTTTAATTAGAAGATATACGATACCAATGTATTTAAGAACCGTAGGATATTCGAAACTGATTTGTCCAAGTGATTACCGGCAATTTATATAAAACTTATTAAACTGTGGTTATACGTACGAAATGAAACGAAGGTAGTAGTCCTTTTGCGAAAGCTATTACCCTGGTGTGGTAATAAAGGAGGTGTCGTGTCGTCGTTGCCATTATTACGCGTTAGCACGTAGATACACGCGAGAACGAGAAGGGTCTCGCGAATACGTTGAACGTAAAGAGAATGAGGAGAAGGAGAAAGAGGAGAAGGAGGAGGAGGAGGAGGAGGAGGAGGAGATCGCGAGTGCGAGAGAAACGCGAACCTAATTCCATTACCGCAAAGCGGTAATAAAGATACGTTACTGTTATTGTAATAAACATTACCGGGAGTCCGACAATAAAGATGCGTTATTGTTATTATCATTGGTTCCGCGTCAAAAAGATCACCGTAGTCGAAGTCAAACCACCCACGCGAGAAGCGTTCTCGCGAAATCGTAAGAACGAGTGAGCGAGCTATTACGTACTCTTATCGCCGATCTTATCGGATCGTCCTTCGTAATTGCAGGTGCTCGACGTTTCTTCTGCTTCGGAGTAACGTCGCGCAAAAATATCTTTACATTGTTAATAAAGTAGATATATGTATATCATCGTACAAAATATAAGAACCGAGGATTTTTCTAAATTAATTTCACTTTGTAAATTATTCATTAATATTATAGATTTAAAACGATACAATTAATTTTTCATTTTCTCTCTCTTTTTTCTTTTTTTTTTTTTTTTTTTTTTTTTTTTTTTTTAACCAAAAGATACGGAAAATATCATTTACGAATTTTCCTTCTCGTTTTCAAGGGAACCTTGATAATAATTGAATCCTTGAAAAACGATGGATTCGGGACACCAGAAAACGGTGCGTCGTCGCACGAATTCAGAGCCAAAGTCCTTGGTATTACGGAAATCTAAATAAAATAAATTAACTTGTCAAGGCAAAAATTCTGACAATGCGAAACTAAGAAAATTGTCGTACGTTCTATTTTATAATATTAAATATATATATATATATATATATATATATATTTCCGTTTTTTGTTTTCCAACAGAGAAATAATGAAAGAAGCATGTTCGCGTATCTTTTGAAAAAGAAGAAAAATCCAAGAGTGAAGAGAACGGCGCCAAAAGAAAAGGATAGAAAAGGAAAGGAATTAAAAATAAGGAGAAAAAAGAAAGAGAGAGAGAGAGAGAGAGAGAGAAGCTTCGTAGTAAGATCGTCTCGTTAATTTTTTTCAAGTCCTTAACGTCTACCCCGAAATGTAGCGCGAAATTCATCGAGTCGAAATGAGCCGAGTCAAATGGTCCGAGAGATTCTCGATAGGTAAGAGAGACGCTAATCCGGAATGACGTTACACGGCTCGAAGTGGATACCACAATATCGACGCGTCCCTTTCGAGTCAATTTGGGTAATTGATTGGTCCAACTTGGGTGTGCGTCGGTCACCATAAGCGTTAAATGGCTTGACTCGCGTTTACATTGTGCGAGAATGCTCGACTTTTCTGTCATAAATGATCACCTACCTCCGAAAGAAGGTCTTTCTTTAATCGATCCGATCGAACGAGGAAGAAATTTCTCTTACGGTTTTGGTAGGCATATTCCATTTTCAGTTATCTTATGTTTTCTTTTTCTTTTTCCTTTTTTTCTTTCTTCTTTTTTTTTTTTTTTTTTTTGTCAAAATTTCGACATATATCCAGCTGATCGAAACGACTTTCGATTTTATTCTCTCAAACGGAGAAAGAGAGAGAGAGAGAGAAAGAGAGAGAGATAGAGAGAGAGAGAGATTGGCGTACATAAAAATGATAGAATCTTTCGATATTGAGCTTGGATGTATCGCGTTATAAAGAAGAGAAAAAGAAATTCTTGTTGAAATACATTCTGTTGGCAACGATACAGAGTTTTCATGAAGCTACTACAGGAACGTTATCGTTCGTTACAAATCTTTCTTTAAAACTCTCTTTCTCTTTCTCTCTCTCTCTCTCTCTCTCTCTCTTTATCTCTCTGTTTTTCCCATTTTATTGAAAATACTTTCTCACCGGTCGAAAAGCCATTACGTCCCGTTGCCGATGGAAGTCCAATGAGTCGACTAATGAATCTTTCGAAGCCGGCAAGGTCGGAGCGTTAATTCGTCGGCTATCTTACTCTGCCGAAAGAAGTTATCAAGAATCCTTTTCCTCGCTTGACGTAAATTATTTGTAATCCGTAAAAGCGACATCGGGATACCGTAGAGACTTTTGGTTGAGGTCGTAAAACGATCGATACTGCTACTCTTACCGATAGTCACCGACGATGAGAACGTCCGCGAACTTTTCCTCGAAGAAATACACCGATGGCTTACCAATAGTAGGATATTAAAATAATATAGAAGATTTCAAATTCTTAAGTTTCCTTCTTCTTATATACATATATATATATATATATCGTATCAGATTACAAAAGTCGCATTGATTTTCGAAATGGAAGATTAAGACCTTGAATTTCCGAGTAAAATGTGTTAATAGGACTTCCGATTTTTCCTTGAACTTTTTTAATTTCCATGTAAATCGACAGATTTTTTTTTTTTTTTCTTTTTCTTTTTTTTTTCTTTTCTTTTCTTTTCTTTTGTTGGGAAAACCTATCGTTTCTGATCAAAAACTCATCAGAACAATCGGCAATAGTAAAAACGAAATGTTGAAGAAATATAGATAGATTATGTGAATAATCCTTGGGATGCATCATCATTGATATCGATATAGATATTTCGATATTCCATAGTCGCGTGCCTCGTTCGATACTCGTTCACGATTGACGTGACACGAATACCACTCATTCTCTCTCACTCTCTCTCTCTCTTTCTCTCTCTCCCTGTATCCTTCGTAAGTATCTTTCGTGGAATTCGAAACGAGCACGACGATGATTCTCTTGCAACGATTGAAATATCATCGATTGAGAACCACTGTCTCCAAGTGTCGCAACCTACGCCCACGTGTATCTCTGATGCCTCTCTTCCTTTCTTTTTTTACTTTTCTCTTTCTCTCTCTCTCTCTCTCTCTCTCTCTCTTTCTCTTTCTTCAGCTTGTTTCGAGAGCTCTATCAACGATCCACAAACCCATAGTTTTCTCTGGATCGATCATGAAACGTGAAGAGAACGACATCGGGATCTCACGATACCGCGACGAGAAATCATCATTTCTCAAATCACTTATGTTATTCCCTTCGAGCAAACCTTTCTTCCACGAAACGACAATAAAACAAATTCAAATATAATTTTATGCGAATTACGTGACTACAAAAAAAAAAAAAAAGAAAAAAAAAAAAACCAGTAAGAACGTAAATTATGCAACTCACCGCATATAGAGAGACTATTACTATTCTTTCGATCTTTATCTGTACCAAAGAAGATAAGAAAAAGATAAGAAGAAGAAGAAGAAGAAGATCGAGAATGACGAAGGACAAGTTTCTCGGTGTTTCCCTGCGATTTGCATAACGAACACTTTGTCCGTACACGCGCGAAACTCGTATCGTGAGACTCGCGACACGAATCGAGAGAGTCTCGTCTCGTGTAGAAAATGAAAGAACAAAAAGAAAGAAAGAAAAAAAAAAAAAAAGAAAGAAAAAAAGGGAAAACAGAGAGAGACAAAAAAGAGAGAGAGAGAGAGAGAGAGAGAGAGAGAGAGGAAAGAATGGGGGACAGGAGTATATTCGTTATCGTCGTCAACGTTGTTTTACGAAAATTTTACGTAAAACATTAAGACGTAATGGCACGCGTAAAAGATGAGAAAAATTCCAAATGGAATATATTCCATTAAACATTATCCATAATCATTCATTATCGAACATTTTCAATCGAATTATGAAAGCTTTTTGTGATAAAGATTGATTTACTTAACGATTAAATTGTTTCGTCATTACGATCAATCATGATTTATTTTATGATTATAAGTATCATTTTTTTCATATTATTTTCTTATAACGTAATAATTACAAATATACATTTTCTTTTATAAATATATATAAATTCCATTTGTGTATCTTTTGATCTTAATCATGATGTATGAATGTTAACCAATATAAACCGACCATTCCACTTTTCTTAACGGAAGAATTAGAAATGGATATCTTTACCTTCTTTCATTTCAACGTCCTGAACTGGTGGTCGGATTCTGAGAGAGAGAGAGCGAGAGAGAAAGAGAAAAAGAGAGAGATCTCCTTCCCAAGTTAGAAATGTCCTCGTACAGCTTCGAAGGAACGCGAGTTGCTTATCAGTCAAGGAAGGGACGACCCTCCACCTTTTTCCCACGTGGTGGCGGTTCCCAAATAACTTCACCAGGCGCCAAGACAGTTTTATCTTGCGTTCTCGCGAGTAAGGGACGAGTTTATCAGTGGTTCTCATACACCACCGCCCACCCGTTAAAGAGAAGAGAATATAGTATTTGAGAGAGAGAGAGAGAGAGAGAGAGAGAGAGAGAGAGAGAGAGAGAGAGAGGGAGGGAGAGAGAGGAAGAGGGAAAGAGTAAACGAAGAGTGGGCAGCTCCACGTACAAACAGCTCGTAGACCGGACGAACCCGGGCCTATAAATCTGCCTAGCTATCTCCGGACAACGGCAAGTCTTTGCCAGCTTTATGACAAATTAATAGACTACCTGCCCTCGCGAGCAGACGATGGTAGCACGCGCCTGTGAAAAGTAGAAAGAGAGAGAGAGAGAGAGAGAGAGAGAGAGAGAGAGAGAGAGAGAGAGAGAGAGAGAGAGAGAGAGAGAGAGAAAGATTATGAACGGTAGGGATTTAAGAGCGTCTTAATGCATCGACGCCGTGACGTTGAGCACGATCGAGAGGATTATCTGAAGCACCTCACGGTGCCAACCATAAATAGCTACTATTCCTTTTTCGCTTTATGGCTTCTGTCATGTCGAGCTAACGCATCGTTAATACTCGATAATAGTTAAACATTATCTCTAAATATAAGCTTATCCGAAAAACACTCGTGTAAGATGATCATTGGATTCGTTGAATAATATTCAAACGAAAACGATTTCATTTTATGTTGTCTTGAGAATTTGTACGAAAGAAATGTCTCGGTGTTTCAGCGAATAGAAGAAAAATCTCGAGAGATAGGACAAAGAGAAAGAGAAAGAGAAATTTAAACATAATCTGGCCATTTTCCAAGAAAAAACTTGTTCTTCTTTTGCTCGTTCTTTCTTTCTTTTTCTCTTTTTTTTTTTTTTTCTTTTTTTTTTTTTGCTTTCTGAAAGTACAAGGATACATGGGGTGTAGAAACGTTCATGAGTGCCAGTTAAGAAGGAGATGATAGAAAAAAAAAAAAGAAAAAAAAAAGAAAAAAGTAAAAATATCAGAAACAAGAGTAATCTTTCGATATAATTTCTCGATGAGAAAGAAAGAGAGAGAAAGAGAACCTCGTTATGGATCATCGATTTAGCTCGACGAGTTCTTCTCTCATCGAACTCGCATGTCCGAGCTACCGTGCCGTTTGGCTCAACAAAATGTAACGTCGATGAGACGAAACTACCTTACTACAGGTTGAGCGTTCGACGACGAAGACGACGACGACGCGTTCTTGATCCCGTTTGGGATCGTTCTTACAGATTTATCGTCGCAGCCTTTTGCGGGACCGCCCTTCGTATATCAAATTAGTGAGAACGAGGCGAGAGGATAGCAAGAAGAGAACCCAATCAATCGTACCAGAGTGACAGGCGAGTCGCGATATCGCGGGCATCGACACGGCGACAAGTGCCCTGCCGACGACCGTTCTCCAAGTTACCATCGAGTAGCCTTCGAAATAGCGTCCTTTTCGATGACGTAGGTATACCCACCGACGTTGTGCCCTTCTCTTATAATTCTCGATCGAAAAATTATTTTCGTATATATAAGAAGCACCCGTTCAACTCGTTTTTCATTGCAACATATTATATAGTAAATGTTACATTTAACATTAAATTGATTAATTTAATAAAATATCATTCAAATATATACATATATTAATATATTATATTAGATTGATATTCTATAATAGTTCTAAATTAAATTGATATATATATATATATATATATACAAGTATAAATTTAATATAAACCATTTATTTGTTGTAATCATTAAAGTCCTCGATATATATAGATTTCTAAAGAGAATAATTGATATAGATATGAATTATTTTATAATGATAGTTCTATGATCGTACAAGTGGTCCAAAATGACGCGTCTCCACCAAGCACGATTATTCTAATGTTTACTATCCTTTTTCTTTTCTTTTTTTTTTTTTTTTTTTTTTTTTTTTTTTTTTTTTTTTTAATTATATCATATAATAAGATCAAGGAATATATCGATAAAGGAAGAATTGAAATTCTCGAAAGTACAAGATGGTACGATAAATTTGTCAGGACGAAATTGAGACGGCAATTTTTTCTTTTTCTTTTTTTTTTTTTTTTTTTTTTT
>NC_062193.1:6890309-6909187 GCF_912470025.1 Vespa velutina
TAAAAAGAAAAAGAAAGTAACCGTGCAAGACTGTTCGTGGGCGTCGGTGACAGAGCATTGCGTTGAATCTCGAAGAGACGAAAGACTCCAAAGAAAAAGACTATGGGTTATATAGAAGGAGAACGCGGGGAAGGGGTGAGGATCGTCGAAGGAACGTTTTACGATCGCCGATGAACACGGATCAACAATCGGAAGGCGATAGCCGTCTCAATGAGCCGCAATAAACTGACTTTATTGTGGGTTCTAAAAGTACGCAACCGAGAGCCCGCTCGGCTCCTCGAAGAAGTGCGAACGTCTCTCGTAACGGCACCTGCCTGCCACCATAGTCATATTGCTACCCCGTTCTCTTTCTACCAAGTGTACCCTTAAAAATATGCATTTCTCTCTCCCTCCCTCCCTCCCGCCCCCCTCTATCTCTCTCTCTCTCTCTCTTTCTATTTTCCTCTTTCTCGATCGAACGATGCTCGTCGTATGATTTCGTCTTCACGGCTCCAAATTTATTCGAGATTTACGATTATTACGACATATAACACATATAACTATTTGTATTGTATTTACTTACGTATAGTATATATATATATATATATATATATGTACATCTGTACGTTAGTATGTATGTGTGTTTGCGAACATCAATGGTTCTCTCTATGTCAACGTATAAATTCATTCTCTTCTTCTTTTGTCTTTTCATATGGTCGTAAGTTCCCGAATGAAAATGATAATGAAGATTACGCGAGACCAGGTCGTTCACCTTTTCCATCTTATTCGAGATTACGTCAAGATTCGATATACTCGATTCTCGTCGACGTGGGAAGGCAGACGAGGAAAACAGATCGATGCCTTCTGTCTCGACCGGAATCGACGCTGTGTATATATAGAGCGCGTCGAGAAAATCGGATAAACCAACGGAATTATAATCTATCGAGATATAACGAGAGACATGATTTTGAAGATACACCGTTGTTTCATCGATCTTCTCAATGATTTTCAATCCTTATTCTCTTACGTTTCTTACGTTGAAAATAATAAATCTTGAAAAGTTTTCATTGCGAATCATCAATGAAATATATTAATGAAATATAACCCTTTGAATGATTCAATGAATACGATAAAGGACATTTTTTTTATTCATTCGCATTTTTTGTGTTTCGATATATACGATTCAAGTTTTTATGAAAATAATAATATATATAAAATTTTATGGATAATTGTTTCTTTGGAATTGTTAATACTTTTGTCTAGAGGTCGAAGACTCGAGCGAGTACCATTTTATCCGAGTCGTTTGTTTTCTGTGTTACGTAAACTTCTTTCTTTTTCCTTTCTTTCTTTCTTTCTCTTTCTCTCTCTCTCTCTCTCTCTCTCTCTCTCTCTCTCTCTCTCTCTCTCTTTCTTTCTCTTTTCTCTACGTAACTTACCGTCGATGAATTTTTAACGAGCGGTATCTCCGTAACAGCGACGATAAATAACCCTCCCTACAGAGACATCGCTTGTTTTCACCTTCCTAAGAATTACGTGATTCGCAGCCGAAGGATATTTCAGAGCGTAGAAATGTCCGATGGTTCGCAAAGAGAGACGGCGGCCAAATGCTTATTGAAAAGGCGGCTTTATTGTCGAAGGAACGCAAAGAGTAGAACAACATCGATACTTCCCACGTTTGTTTTCCGAAGGTCGAATATCTCGGAACGAGCGAAGCTTTAAATTCTTTCAGCTTACTATCAACGACAACGTTCTTTCGACGTAGTCCCAAAGAAAACTTAACTCTGCTTCTCCTTTCCGTTATTTCGCATTCCACGGCCCTTCTTTATAACGAGAAAGCGAAGGAATTGTGAAGGAAAAAAAAATTAATAAGCTGGATTTGCGCATGACCTTTTGTAAGAGACGCCGCGGCTTTCTTGAAAAAAAAAAAAAAAAAAGAAAAAAAAAAACGAAATATAAAAATACAGAAGGTAAAAGAGTGAGAGAGAGAGAGAGCCGGTTCTATTGATATCTTTTAACATTATCACCAATAAAAGGTTCAATGATAATCGATGTTCCTTCTCTCGATAATTTTTTGGATCGTTCGATCCTAACGGTAGAAACGATTCATTCAGAACGATTTTTTTTTTTTTTTTTAAACTCTCAAAGTAAACACGAGCCCTCTTTCTTTCCTGCTATCTCTCATTCTGACAGGGTCGAAACCATCACCACAGAGTATCATGGGGCATAAGAATGGCGAAAAACACTTCGGAAGGTTTGCAAATAAATAACGAAGCGTGCACCTCCGAAGCGTAAACGTCAATCTCGCGTTGATCGTACACGCGGCACATTTCGGTGTACTTTCGAATATTCGCGCGCGACTTGATCGTATGTATTATTTATGACCGCGGGTTGAGGATATGTGCCGACGAGGACAATGACGAGAGAAAGAAAAAAAAAAAAAAATGGAAAAAAGATCAAAGAAAAAAGAGAAAGACGATAGAACGAACCTGTCCTGTCGGAAATTCATCGAAGAAGCTCCGTTGATGTAAAAACGTTGACCTCGATGAACCATTGGTTCGAGTGAAAAAAAAAAAAAAAAAAAGAAAAAAAAAAGAAGAAGAAGAAGAAGAAAAAAAATAGAGAAGATAAATAAATAAAAAGAGAAACAGAGAAAGAGAAAAAAAAAAAAAAAGAGAAAGAAAAAGTATGTACCTACGTCATTTTAATAATGAACATTTCTACTCGACTCGTAGGTAGGTAGAGGTAGGGTATTCGTTCTTCTCTTCAAAACGGAAATACGTGCGACGACAATGCTCATCCTCGTTTCGTGATTCACAACCAAGTAGATACCTACATAGGTACACATAACCTGCCTCGTTGTCCTACGCTTTGGTATCTTCGCACGTAGATACCTATGTACCTATTCTCTCTCTTTCTCTCTCTCTCTCTCTCTTCTATCTCACTTTCTCACTCATTCTCTCTTTCTCTTTTTCTCTCTGTTCTTTTATCGTAGACGAGTAGCAAAAGAGAAAGAGAAAGAGAGAAGGAAAGAAAGAGTGTGAGAGAAAGAGAGAGAGAGAGAGAGAGAGAGAGAGAGAGAGAGAGAGAGAGATTGAGAAAGGAAGAGTAAAAGCGTGAGAAAGAGGAGGATAAAGACGAGAAACGAACATAAGAGGCGCGTCGTATGCAAAGGCACGGACTCTATCGTGGATACTCGAAGCTTCAGGGTGACCAAGTCAAGGCCCTGCTTGTTTCTCTTCTTCTTGGCTCGTGCCCTTTCTCGCTTCTTCTTTCTCTTCAATGTCCTTCTCGCGATGTCCTTCTTTCTTCTCTTTCTTTCTCTCTCTCTCTCTCTCTCTCTCTCTCTCTATCTATCTCTGTTTCTCTTATGCTTTTCTACTATCTCTCGATATTCCGGATCTATATTCTAAACGACCCACTTTCTCAAAAAAAAAAAAAAGAGAGGAAGAGAGAGAAAAAGAGAGAAAAAGGGAAAAAGAGAAAGAGGGACATATCTAGTAAAAAAGAACCAAGGAAAAGAAATAGATAGAAAAGGATGGAAGAAAAACAGAGGGAGTACGTGCAGGTAAACGTGGAATCGCGATTGGACGAACGCCAATTCCTCCCGGGGATGTACCGTCGATTTGAAATTCAACGCGATGAAAGCTTTGCCGGCCTCTTTCTCTTTTCTTTCTTTTCTTTCTTTTATTCTTTTCTTTCTTTCCTACTTTCCTCTTTCTCGGCTTCGTTCCTTATCTATTTCTTATCCGGATACCTAGAGAGAAGGCCGGTACTTGCTAAACTGGTTCGACCCTGTAATATACGCGTCAGGTCAAACTATATATGTAAGTAAATACCTATTCCAGTTTCCTAACCCAAAGACCGGAAGTACTGCCATTGGCAGTCTGCTTCGACTTTGCCAAGCATAAGAATCCTTTTAATACGGATTGGACTCTTTAATCGGGCACAAGTGCCTACATCCTTTTTTCTTTTCTCTCTCTTTTTTTTTTTTTCTTTTTTTTTTTTTTCCTTTTTCTTTTTCTTACTTCGTTAATCCTCACGAAATAGATTGCTCGCGTGCACCAAAAATATCACGAATTTGCATTACCGAGATAACGTGAACGGAACTATTTTAACGTGACTCGTTGTAAAAATTCTTTTACGATTTTTCTTTATTATTTAAGGAAAACGAATTGAAAAATTTAAATGTTCTCCCTTAACAAAATGTATTTGCACAAAATATGACTATTGATTTACCGTTCATAACTTTCGTTTTGAAGTTTTACGAGAGAAAGAGAGAGAGAGAGAGAGAGAGAGAGAGAGAGAGAGAGAGAGAGAGAGAGAAAACATTTACAATCGCACGTGGTTACGTCTAATCGAAAATAATGGAATACACGAGTCATGGTGGATGCTCTTATCGAATGATCGAAAGAATTTAATCGCAAAATTGATCGCGGTTACGACACGAAATGTTACGTCATCGTATCGCCCCGAGCCAAAACGTTTCGAACGAAAACGATAATATATCTCTTCCAGAGTAAGATGAGAGAAAGAGAAAGAGAAAGAAAAAGAGAGAGAGAGAGAGAGAGAGAGAGAGAAAGAAAACGTTGAACTTTCTCGCGTCCATGAGTAAAAAGAAATTCAATTCTTCGATGAATCTTCGGTCTAAGAACCTGGAGACGACACATTTGGAATTGGTCGAAGTTTTTTTCGACAATATCGCGAACGAAGGACGTGCATATGGGGGTTGCAGGATGGGATGGGATGAGTTGATGGTAGTAGTAGCTCGTTGGTTCCTTTGGTAACCGTGATGGAAAGTCGCGCGATACCCGCTCACGGCCCTTTGTCGGGCAAAATGACGGGATTTGCGAACGAGCCTGAGCGTCGTTGACTCGGAAATATTGCGGAGGGGTTTCCCTTTTGACAAGGCTTGACAAGGCATAAGAGCCATCATCGTCGTGCGACCGAATGTCTACGCGCGAGGGGTTGTTCGACCTTTCCTTTCCTTTCCTTTCCTTCCTTCCTTCTTTTTTTATCCTTCTCCGAACTGAATCTGTTTCTCTTTCTTTCTTTCTTTTCTTTTCTTTTTTTTTTTTTTTCTTTTTTTTCCATCCTTCGTCTTCGAACGCAAGCAAAGTAATTGAAATATCATCGATACGACGTTTACACGTCGATCGTGACGTTAGGGAATTAATCGACAAGTAGTCGAAGATTGATCTAGTCAGACGTAATCGATCATGCAACTACTAAAAGTTATTATCACTAGCAATTATTTGTCTGGCATTAAATAAAGTTCCTTTACAGTGTGAAGGAAAAGAAAAATATCAAATAAAAAGTTCCATTTGCTTAACTCCTCCTCTCTTGTGAAAGGATTCCCCTGAAAGCTTTTTCATCGTCTAAGAGGGATGGCTCGATGTAACGGCGGTACCACTGAAAACGAAGAAGAAGAAGAAGAAGAAGAAGAAGAAGACGACAACGACGACGACGACGACGACGTCGACGACGACGATAACAACAACAACGACGACGACGACGACGACGACGACGACGAAAACGACGAAGACTACGAGAAAGTGACTCCTTCGCTCTGGTATTTCGCACTTTGCCGCGCGCGTTCGTTCCATCCATTTGTATCTCACACGATTCGATTAGTCATCGGGCTAATGCATCCCTCCGAGGAGTTTGCAAGTTAAACGTACGACTCCGTGAATGGTTCCCATCCAATGGCGAAATTATCCGCCAAGGATCTAATAAGATTCTTCATTGCCATTTAAATCGTCGTTAAAGAGATTCTTAACAGTAGTTTTATTAAACAGGCTAATACGAAATAATGGAAAGGGTATCATTTGTAATGCTCAAATGAAGATTTTTTACAAGTGTTGCAGTTGCTATTACTACTATTGGATTGCATATCATACGAGAAAGCTAACGAGAAAGGAACTCGAAACGAGTCTATCTCTTTAATCCAGCAGCCTTGGAGGAACCGACGGCGGCGGCGGCGGCGGCGGCGGCGGCGGCGGTGGCGGTGGCGGTGGCAGCGGCGACGGCGGCGGTGGTGATGGTGGTGGTGGCGGCGGCAGTAGCAACGGCCGGCCGAAGACAGCCACGACTCTTCTCGCCGCCGCTAGCAAATTCTCGCCTTTTCTCTTCTCTCTCTCTCTCTCTCTCATTCTCTCTCTCTCTCTCTCTCTCTCTCTCTCTTTCTTTCTCTATTTCTCTCTCCGTCGGTCCTTGCTCTCTTTCTTCCTTTATCTTTACTCTACATGCGGATTTATGCTTTCTCTGTCTTGACGATCTACGGCTTTTCCGATGAAAGGAAAAGAGTGGAAGGAAAGTTGGCCACTATTAATCACTATCCAAACGTTTCACATGAGGGAAGATACTATCAAAACGAGAGAAAAAGAGAGAAAGAGAGAGAGAGAGAGAGAAAGAGAGAGAGAGAGAAATAAAGTAAAAGAATTTTAAGAAAAATCTTCTGTTTACAAAAAAATAAAAAAGACTAAGGAACGTAGCCACGCGCTGAGAAATAACATTCCTATGCCAAGGAAACAAAGACAGCAATAACGCCTCTTATTATATCCTCGCTATCTTTTAAGAAGCAAGATATGAAGGCGAAAAGAAAAAGAAAAAGAAAAAGAAAAAAAAAAAAAAAAGAAAAAGAAGAATACCACGCGAGAAAGTATATCGTGCACTGACCTTATAACAAACATGTGGTCCCTGGATGGACAGTCATTGGGTCTCACACGGGGTGGCTCGTGGCTGTAGTTAGAGGAGGACTGCTGGCACTCGAGCAAATATCCACTTACGCACGCATGAACCGCGTTCGCGCGATAGGAATCCGCGTCGACGGCGTTTCTGTCGGTGGTGATAGTACCACTGCTGCCGCTGCTAGTATTACTACTAGTAATACTGCTACCTCTACTACCACTACTACTACTTCTTTTATTACAAATATTATTACTACTAATACTATTACTGCTATTACTACTACTACTACTAGCGGCGGCGGTGCTCTTGAGGATCAGGCGCGAGCCCACGGTGGAGGCGCGTGCACGCAGCGGCGCGTAGCCGCAGGATCCTCGTGGCACCGGCTCGAACAGGTTGATCGAAATCTTGATCCCTGCCTGATCGCACCGTCTTCCACCGTACCACGACTCCACTTTCGATCCTGCCACTTTCCTTCTTACTCCTGCCACTTTTTATCGCGACTCGTGCCGACCGGTATACACGCGGGATTAACGATTAAATTTATATCATTAGCCAGATATTATTTTTTCGTTCGATCTTAACGACGAACTATATTAACCGATAAACCCGATCGTTTGCTACTGTTGTGAACGAATACGTTCGAGAGACCGGAGAAAAGAATAAGGATGATAATTTCGAAGAGGACGAACGACGACAATGACGACGACGACGACGACGACGACGACGACGACGACGACGACGACGACAACGACGATGATGACGACAACGACGACGACGACGACGACAACGGTGGTCTCGTGGTGGTGGTCGATAGCGCGGCGCTCTACTGACGTCGCGACGCTTCGTCGTGTCGTGGCTCGCGGCTCCTGCCCGCCCCCGCAGCCGCGAGCGCGACCACCACCCCCGCAAACCCTCCGGAACAACCCGGAAACTGACGAACCTCCTGCTCCCACCCCCGCAAACTACCCTTATTTCGTACCCCCACCATTGCAATCTCCACCACCACCTCAGCCAACGAAGGACGACTAGACTCCTCCTCCTCCTCCTCCTCCTTCTTCTTCTTCTTCTTCTTCTTCTTTTCCTCCTCCATGATCCTTCCGCTTGCCTACGATCCTTCTTCTTCTTCTCATTTTTCTCTTCTCTCCTTTCCTTTATATTCTTCCTTATCTTTTTCTTTCTTTCTTTCTTCCTTTCTTTTCGTATGATTCCCATCAAAGATATTTCTCTACCAAAGACTTCGATCTAACAGAAAAGAAAAAGGATAAAGAAAATACTTTTACTTCCTGGTTCACTGTTGTACTTCACAAGTTCCTTTCCCTTTATACACGATACTTTCATGCTATATATCGTTGAAGTAAAGTAAGAGAAAGGAATACTGGATCGTACAAAATTATCGAAAACAAAGTTGCCTACGTATTGGGATACGTGTGTAACATCAGCAAGAGGGATAAAGAGAAAGAGAAAGAGAAAGAGAAAGAGAAAGAGAGAGAGGGAGAGAGAGAGAGAGAGAGAGATGGAACGAACGAAAGAACGAAAGGGAGAAGAGAAACGAGAAAAAAGAGGAAAGAGAGCAAAAGGAAGGAGAGTCCCGCGGGCAGTCGGCCGACCACGTGGGTGACGTTCGTTCCCCTTCCCCCGCTCCCGGCAATGGCCACGTGCCAAATAACTCACTTGGCACGCGTAAACAATTACTCCGAAACTCATGTTATCGCGCTACATTACGCGTATATATCTCACCGCTCTTGCCCGCGAGCTCGTGCGTGTCGCGTACTCCAAGAGCCACTCGAATCTGTCTCTCTCACTCTCACTCTTAAACGTGCGAACAAGAGATAGAATAGAAAGAGAGAGAGAAAGAGAGAGAGAGAGAGAAAGAGAGAAAGAGAGAAAGAGAAAGAGAAAGATGGTCTTGACGTTTAGAACGAGCGCGTAAATATTCGTGTCGCTTGGTGCTTAGGTCAAGGCGCTTCTTTCTCTTTTTCTTTCTCTCATTCTCTGTTTCTATTTCTCTCATTCTCTCTCTTTTTCTTCTCTTTATATGATCATTTCTCGAACGTAAATCGTACGTGTCTTCGCGTGTCCCCCTTCGAAAGTCAATTTGCTGTGTTTGCTTCGTGAAAATTGAAATACGATTCGAAGACGTCACCGTGAACGTATTACACCTCTCGTCGTTTTCTTTCCTCTTTCATTTTTATCTAACTATCTATATTTCATTACTTTTATTTTCTTTGTTCTGAGTTATTGATCGTGCGAATCGTGAGAAATAGAATGAGTGAATGGCGATGAAATATCGAGGATGAAATAAAAACAAACTTTTTCGAAGAATGCCCTACCTTTTGCTCTCTCTCTCTCTCTCTCTCTATCTCTATCTCTATCTCTCTCTATCTCTCTCAAGAAGAAAAAGAAACAAATTAATCGCGATTAATTAGGATTTGGCCGAACTAACCACTTTGATTATATATCGTCGTTGAGTATTTGCCCTGTGTATTACTATACTCAATCAAGCCTATACGATGATATGGTGGTTCGATGTTTCTCGGGCAGAAACGTGAGTAGCATGGTAGCTTTGGCGATCACCACGATTGTTCTCGGTTTTCTGCATCTGCAGATCGATTTGGGCATTGGCCAACCTCGATTCTCCGGTATCGTGGGTCAAGACCCGACGGGGATATCGAAACAGCGGTAGAGAATGCTTCTGCAAACTCGATATCATCCGAGACAGAAGGGTCTTTAAAATCGAATGACTTCTATGATTCTTTCTCTCTCTCTCTCTCTCTCTCTCTCTCTTTTTCTCTCTTATCAAAAACAAAACCTAATTCTAAGTTCTCAAAAGTTTGACGCTAAATGACATAACTAAGCTGAACGAGTTATCGTACTCATAATCTTGATTCAAGAATATTTTCTACGTAATTGAATATTATCTATTTATCGTATATACTTTAATGGATATGAATAAAATGAATATGAAGGAGAAATAAAAATTGTCTTTTATTCTACTCTAATCATAGTCAGTGATAAACTCCTTCGATGTTTTACACATTCTCTCTCTTTGAACATTGGTTACAATCCCGCAAAATGTAATAACGTGCTCGAAAAGTAATTGTTCGAATTTGCCGTAAGAGCATACGATAAATCTATTTCCTTTTCTATGGCACGAATCCCTTTAACAGCATCTCTAAAAGTCTGCATCTCATACTGAGAAATAAATAAACGAAATTCGTCGGGCATCTACAGGCAATAACGATATATCATGAAAGAGGAAAGAGAACGGTAATAAGCGCTACGAAATAGACACATAAGAACGTCGGCTCTCAGAAAAATATTTACTAACTAGAAAAAGACATAGAGGTGCTCGATAGAGTAGGCAGGATGATATCTCGATGCCACTTGCTTCAAATTATTAATGTCCCTCCGTATATCTGGAATAATAACGAGAGGAAAAAGAGGGAAAAGGCGTGCGTGTAATGTGCCAAATCGAAATGTGGATGACGCAGGATCGAAGAAAAAAAAAAAGAAAGAAAGAAAGAAAGAAAGAAAGAAAGAAAGAAAATAAATAAATAATAAAAAGAGAATGAAAGAAAGACGAAGGAAACTAAAGGAAAAGACTATTATTGGTACATTTCAAAAGGATCGAGTATGAGTGGTATTTCTTAAGATGGATACTTAAGAAAAGAGATTGCGGAAATAGTGGAAACCACTAACTCGAAAACTACGAAATAATGGAGACGATACAGAAAGAAAGAAATGAAAGAAAGAAAGGAAAAGATTTTTTATTTTCATTGGTATCCTTGAATACGTTCCTAACACTTGGCATCATTCATAATTCATGCAAATCGTCACCTCAACGAATGATTTAAAAGGATAAATTGTATCGAGACCACAAATAAACTGGATCTGTTAACGCCTTCCTACAAAATTGTATCTCGCATCATTACCAAAACCATTCCCGTCGACATGGAATGATTTACGGAATTTTCGATACCATGGGATTTTGATTACGATCCGTGCAATTTTAATATCCGTTAATCATTCAATCCCTTAATAACGACGTCTACGACGTTTGTGAAACTTAAGTCGAAACTTTGAATAAAATAAAATCCAATTAGTGATATCGAACGATCAATTTCTACCTTGAAAAATTCGTTGAACATTCTTTTCTAAGATAAGCAATAAAATCCGAAATGGAATGGAATGGAAAATTTAAAAAAGAAAAAAAAAAAAAAACATTTTGACGCTCGTTTGTTCGGCCTAACTATAATTCACCGATGTCAGAATGAAAGATCACACGTTAATGAGAAGAACAACAAATGGGAAGGACTGTGAAGATGTGGGTATATTAAAGTGATACGCGTAAAAAGGACACGAAGGAACAAACGAGACGTAGTAATAAACGAGGCCGAAACCTTGCGGTAAATCTCAAATAAAATGTTACGTCCAACTAAGCAAGCTTTTTTAGCCTCGTTAGAACATGGAATTATAAGAGAGAGGCCCTTTTCACATTCGGTTTATGGATATTTTTACCTTTTAAAAGTGCCGTATCCATAAGAAAGATTCTTAGGCGTACTATATATATATATATATTTTTTTTTCCTTTTTCTTTTTTTTTTTTTTTTTTTTTTTATACTTTTCTCGAAAGATTTGATTGCTCTTCTGACAACTCATTTAAATAGATCTGAAATTCGGATTTCTTTGAAGGAACGATATGCCCTACAAGGAAAGAGTCATCTACGATTTTATGGATTCTTCGTGAGTATCGTCATATTCTTTGATAATACCGTAATGGGATGTTAAAGGATACACAAGTATATGTCGTTGTCCTATGTATACTCGTCGATCGAGCCACGAAAATGGAAATATACGATCGAATAAAACGACGAAGAATAAATGCGATCATCGTACGAAAGACGATAATAGAGAAGGGAGGAGATTTCTTTTTCTTTTTTTTCTTTTTTTTTTTCTCTTTCATTTTCTTTTCTTTCTTTTTTTTCTTTTCACTCTCATTGTCATCGTCGTCGACCGGTCGATCCTCTTGTGGAGGAGTATTCGGTCGACTTGGACAATGATTTCGCGGTATTCGATAAATCCACGCGCTACTTCTCGCAAATACCTCTTCCTCCTCCTCCTCCTCCTTCTTCTTCTTCTCCTCCTTCTCCTCCTCCTCCTCCTTCTCCTTCTAGTTTTGTCTTTTTACGTCCGACCTTCCTAAAGCATTGTGATCCGCGATCTATTTCTGGCATTCGCGAATGCTAATTTCGTGAGGGCGCCTACCGCGATATTGAAAAACATGAAAGAAAGCGTGGGTAGTTGAAAGAAGAACCATCATCGTTTCCTTGCCGATACCGTATTTCGTTCTTTCGCGTGAATCATCGAGAGGAAAGGGAATTTTCCCTTCAAAAATTTTTCCACCGATTTCATCATAATCAACGGTGTTCTAAATTCGAACAGAAAAAATAAAAGGAGAGAACAAGATGTAAAACAAAACGAAAGAAATGAAGAAAAAAGAAACATTGAATCTATTCTCAGGATTTCTCGAATTATAATTTAAGAATCGCATAACTCTTGGATCTATGTACATACACATACCGGCATCGATCTAATGTCCAAACTAAAATCAAAAGCAAACGATACTCATCGCTATACATATATATATATATATATATATATATATATATATATATATATACACATGTACATATACACAGAGCACAATGAAAACGCAGTCGAAAAGATCCGACGAGCGGGTCTCAAAGATTTCTACAATGCATACGATTTATTTATCGTCTTCCTCTTTCTCTCTCTCTCTCTCTCTCTCTTCTTTTTCCTACGAGTTGGCGATCGCCTTTTTCGTTCTTATTTCGTGCACTTAACCGTGGATCTGACCTTTCGCTGTGGCGACCTTCGACCTTCTGCGTTTTCGCATCTAACGAAAAAGGAAATACGAAAGAGAGGAAAAGAAAAAGAAAAGAAAGGAAGAAAAGAGAGAAATGTAAAGAGAAAGAGAAAGAGAAAGAGAAAGAGAAAGAGAGAGAGAGAGAACACGTTCCACGTGCGTATCACCACACGAATACCGCTACTCTCCAAGTCGACGACATTCCTATCGCGGTACTACCATCATCGGGTCGACGATGCAAAGGTTATCGACAATGGCGCTCAGCCAGGAACAGCAGACGGTGCATTGTGTTTAGCGATGTATAGGATATCCGGAGTACGATGGGCGACGCTGCAACAATGAGAGCGAGAAAGAGAGATAAAGAGAGAGAGAGAGAGAGAGAGAGAGAGAGAGAGAGAGGAGGGAAACGGTCGATGGAAGAGAGAAGACACACTCGAAATCAACCGCCTTGCCGTGAGTGGTCCAGCACGTTGCTTCGCTTGCATCATCTAAAAATTTCAGTCGAAAAATATGCTTGTGGTTTATACGATCGTTAATTACAATCGAAAAGTAAAATTCAATTTCAGAGACATTGTTTCCTTCATCATTTCCGTTCGACTTTCTCAATGACTTTATTCTTTCTTTCTCTCTCTCTTATTATTTCCAAGGAACCAACAGAACGACCCTCTTTCCTCGTGTTCTCATTGGAACAATCGTAGATATCAAAATTATCGAAGGAGTCCATGAAAATTTCTAATTACAATTTATTCCAATAAAAACTTTTCATCGTTATAATAATTTTTATAGTTAGATTTTATAGTTGATATATTTTCCCCTTGTAAAGAATTAACGGTATCTGTTACCGCTTCAATGATCAATTAACTAGGCTAATATAACGTGAGATTAGGATCGTAACTGGTCGACGAATAGAATATGACGAGTGTGACCTTAACATTTAAGAAAAACCACTTTAACTCCACATAATCCGAACTCTCGATCTATCGTCTCTCCCTCTCTCCCTCTCTATCTCTCTCTTTCTCTTTCTCTCTCTTAGCGAGAGAAAGGGACGAAAAATTAAACGAGATCCCCTTTCGAAAGCTGCTTTTCGTGTATTTTTACGAAAAGCTCATACATTTTGCTACATACGTAATACATGATAATATCAGAGGTTGAGAGTTGATCGTGGAGAAAGAAAGAGGGTAAAAGAAAAAGAGAAAGAGAGAGAGAGAGAGAGAGAGCATGAGAGAGTCCAAGGTCTGCGATCGAGTTTTGCGTCACCAAAATGGCGTTCTTCTAGGAAAAGGAAAAGCCCGGAATTATCCAATTTCTTCGATTTTCACTACCCACACGAGTTGGGGTAATTTCTGGAAACTCGAAGGGATGAGAAAGTATCTAACTACCACACGCTCAAAACCTATTTTTTGTCTATGAAAGATATCCCTACGAAATCGTATTGAAAGACTCGAATAAGGGATGAAGGAAGGAAGAAAGTGAGAGGGGATGAAAAGAAAGTGGAAGAGAGAGAGAGAGAGAGAGAGAGAGAGAGAGAGAGATAAGAAGTGTATTTATCTTTCTCTTTCTTTCTTTCTCTTTCTCTTTCTCTCTTTCTCATAGCACCCACTCTTATGAATCAGTGGATGAATGAATCGACTTTGCCCCACTTTCTATCGCGTGGGAGTATCGTATCAGCCGGTTCGTCTGACATTTTCGCACCGCAACTACCCCCCTACCCCCGTAAGCTAGCCGTTTTCGATGTGACCGGCAGAAGCAGGGTGGCGACGACGTGGGCGTTGCTGACTCTATATCTACCTACGTAATAGACGAGTATGTCTGCTCCGCAATCGACCACGCAAAAATTTGTCTTTACAAATGATCATCCCCTCTATTTTTTCTTCCTTTTTCCTCTTATGATCATCCCCACTATAGTAGTCTCTCTCTTTATCTCTCTCTCTCTCTCTCTCTCTCTCTTTTTCTCGTTGGTCCTCGTCATAGCAATAACTAAAATCGACTAAATTCGAGTCCACGTGGTTCGATGTTCATGACGTCATCGCTCGTATCTTTCACGGCTCGTAACACTCAAACAGATATTGCACGATTCCGATATTTCAATGTGGATCGTCTAAAAAAACGTAAAGAAAGAAATAGCTTTGACTAATCTACATCATTCCATCTTTATTTTCTTAAGAGATAGAGAGAGAGAGAGAGAGAGAGAGAAAGAGAGAAAGGAAGAGAGGTTTATCATTCGACAAATTGTATGACCATGCGTATGCAATTGTTTAAAGAATGCTATCCGGTTTGCATCATCGTCCCTGTTGTCGCCACTATACTCGTGGAAAGACTTGCCAAGGACTCAGACATCTCGTCGGGACAGAATTTCGCGAATTTTCATAACAAGTGCGTACTTTATGTAAATACTTAGTAAGATATATGTATGTGTATATATATATATATATATATCGATAACATGACGAATTATAAAATTAATAATCCGATTAAATCGAGAATGTCGAAATCAATAATCTATCAATATTGATAATTAATAATGGTACTGAATTTTTTTTTCCTTTTTCACTTTAAACAATTTTCCATAATAATTTTAAGAAAATGTCGAGACTTTGTAAAAGCAGATCGGTCACGTGCGAGAGGAGGGAATTACCGTTTCGTTGTAGGTATGTATATACGAGCAAGAAAAGAGAAGAAGAGAAGAAAGAAAGAAAAAGAGAGAGAAAGAGAGAGAGAGAGAGAGAGAAAGAGAGGAAGAGACGACGTTAAGGCAGGCTCGAGAGCGTAGTAAGCATAAAATAAACTCGGAGACGCATGGGGTTCTACCTATGGCTCACGCACGTACGTATGTAGTACGTACCAAGATGCCAGGAAAGGCGTGCAGCCGCAAATAATCATAATAAAGGCCGTTATACAGAGTTCGTTCCAAGCTTGGTGCTCTATGCCACACGTCGTAGAAGACCATTAAAACTCTGTCTCTCGTAAAAACGACACTGCTTACAATCCGCCGCCGATAGCGAATTCTGCTTAGCGCGCTGTACCGCGCCAACTCGTCGCCACATCTTTTCGTTTTCACATTTAAAACGAATTTTATTATCAATATCTCTATTTGTCTAATTCATCAATCCTAATATGAATATCGTCCTCTTCAATTTTCACATTCTTCTATAAGGATAAAGCCGATGAAATGGGGGAAAAAAAAAAAAAAAGAAAAAGAAAGAGAGAGATATCATACATCCGATCCGATCCGATCCGATTCGATACGAAGCGCGAAAAAATATGTTAACGAAAAAAATTTCAACGATTCGCCATAACAAGAGCTAAAATATTTCATTAATAAAGACATTCGTGTCGTTTCTTCGTGGTTATAGCAATAAAAAAACGAAAAAAAAAAAGGAAAAAAAGAACAGAAAAAGAAAGAAAGAGAGGAAGAAGAAGAAAACGGAAAAAAAAAAGACAAAGAACAAAAAAGAAAAAGCTTACATCTCATTCAAATAATTTTTCTTTTCTCAAATTGAGAAACACACGATCCGTGCTACGCAGGCACATACTTCGTTGCGCTATCTTAAACGATGAGCTAGGTAAGAAGAGGATAAAGATAAGCAAAAAACGTCGCTATCGTATGGAAATTCAAGATCTCTTCTTCGCCGCCGTAATGCGTAATCTTTTTTTAACAGAAGAACAAAAAAAAAAAAAAGAAAAGAAAAAAAAAAGGAAAAAGAAGAAAAAGAGAAAACTAAGAAAGAAAAAGAAAATACAGATTATTCTCAGTTTCAATTCATTTTTTTTTTTTTTTTTTTTTTTTTTTTTTTTTTTTTTTTTAACAAATTTCATAAACATTTTATCTTTAATTTCGTACTGAGCATATATCTATTTATACACTCGTTGTTCAATTCAGAGTCATCGTTAAAATCTATAAAAAAATATTTATAAATATTTATCGAACTACCGTATAGAATGGATATAATTGAGAGATGAGGGTGACTCGCGAGGGTGTATATATATAAAGAAGAGGGTGAGTATTGACATTAAGAAGACGCGTGGGCGAATAAGACAAGTATCTCTATTTGTTGGAGAGCTTCTTTCAAAACGCAATCGTAAGAAAAGTTTTCTCTCTCTCTCTATCTCTTTCTCTCTCTCTGTCTCTCTCTTTCTCCAACTTCTTGGAAATCTTATCGCTAGTTCTCGACGATGGCCATAGATAACTATCTCCCTCCTTCCCTCCCTCCCTCCCTCCCTCCCTCTCTCTCTCTATTTCTCTCTCTCTCTCTTCTTCGATGGGTCTACGCTGTCTCATTTTCCTTTGCGAGCTCGTTCATTCAGAACGCGAAATCAATGAACGTTATTTTTGGCGAAGACCGGCGTCAGCAATGAATCGACCTGACGTAAGTATCTACTACGTACAAGCTTTTTTTCTTCTCTCTCTCTCTCTCTCTCTCTCTCTTTTCTTTTTCTTTCTTTTTTTCTTCTTCTTCTTCTTCTTCTCTTTTATATCCTTTCCTCATACGTGAGAGAACATGCGTGACACTTATCTATATAACTAATATAAATACTTGGGATCATAACAACACGTGACAATATTTTCGTCCTCTTTTTTTCTTCTTTTTTTTTTTTTCTTTTTCTTTTCTCTTGTTATTTTATCATATTACATTGAACGTTTACATGTCTAGAAAATTCAAGGGCAAACGATGAAAATTAAAAGAATATGAAAAAATTAAAGAAAGTAACGTTATCTACATATATATTGTACATATATATATAAATGTATATTATATATATATATATATATATAAAAATAAACGTATATATTATGTATATATAAATGTCATATATATACATATATATACATATATGTACATACATGTACATACATGTATATATATATATATACATGTTTACGGACGAACTCGTTGTACGTATCATTTCAAGTCCAAAGACGCATTGTTCGAAGAAAGACGGTTATAAAGGCGAACGTTAGATCGTAAGAGCAATGAAAGGAAATCGTAATAAGAGCGTAGGAGTCGATTATAAATCTTCGTGAAGTAACGTTCCTTGGCGATATTACGTTGAGAAAGAACAACAACGGCAACTAAAAGAGAGTAGGCTTTTCGAATCTCTTCGAATTACCCCTAACATCTTGGACTCTTTCTCCTTTCTTGATCTAACAGCGTCATTTGTTCCTACGAACTATTGTGATAGTTTCTAATGAACGAACGATCTCTTTCTCTCTCTCTCTCTCTTTTTTCCTCTCCTTTGTCTCGCCTTCTTTATTGTTGTAACATAATCCCCGGACATATACATACACATATATATATATATATATTAAATATATATTATAAACTAAGAAACGAAACGTTAGAAATTCTGAAAGTATAATAGATAATATTTGTGATATATGTATATTGAAGTACCACCCGTAAGTTGACTTAATTTACGTTAAAATAAATGATACGTTAAGTTAAAAGTAAAACAACGCTCAGAATATATAAATATCTCCATGAAATATTCTCTTGTTCATTTGATAAATTATAATTATTATAAAATTATTCGTAATATAATTTAAATATAATTGTGATGTATGTTAACTAACCTTAATTAGAAGTAGAAAAAAGAAACTTAATCGTAATTAATATCAATTGTCTTATATTTTTAATAGATATTATAAGAACGTCGTAGAAAATTATGAGTTTGGCTGTCGAACGTTGTATATATCTCTTTCTCCCTCGATGTTTACAGGACGAAGGCTCCAACTCGACTGTTCGAACGTCCTGATATCCTAACACTCACGAGATATATATCTCGTATCTTATTTGTTTACGTCACCTGTACGAAGAGTCAACGAACCTCACCTCGTGACTTTTATTTCACTTTGATAAACAAAGTATCGATAATATACGATTGATTTTAAATAATTATATATTAACATTAAATCAAACATTAATCATATTAATTAACGAACGAACGCCTCGGCGCGATACTTTAACGCATAAATTAATGGGATTTATTGTTTAAACGTATGAAAGAAAAAAAAAAAAAAAAAAAAAAAAAAAAAAAAAAAAAAAAAAAAAAAAAGAAAAAGAAAAAAGAAAAAGAAAAAAGAAAAAGAAAAAAGAAAAAAAAGAATAAAAGAAGAAAAAGAAAAAAAGAAAATACTGCCGTAAGCACGAAATAGTTTCATTGTTCGAAACAAAAAAAAAAAAAAAAAAAGAAAAAAAGAAAAAAGAAAAAAAAGGAAAAGAAATTCTAGATATCAATGGATCATCCCTTTTGGCGAAGTACAGAAGGGAGTGCATCGTCTCATTCATTTTCATTTCCTTTCTTTCCGTACGAAGACCGGAGGCTC
>NC_062193.1:6909387-6949387 GCF_912470025.1 Vespa velutina
AAAAAAAAGAATAAAAGAAGAAAAAGAAAAAAAGAAAATACTGCCGTAAGCACGAAATAGTTTCATTGTTCGAAACAAAAAAAAAAAAAAAAAAGAAAAAAAGAAAAAAGAAAAAAAAGGAAAAGAAATTCTAGATATCAATGGATCATCCCTTTTGGCGAAGTACAGAAGGGAGTGCATCGTCTCATTCATTTTCATTTCCTTTCTTTCCGTACGAAGACCGGAGGCTCACTCGTTCATTTGCATAATCTTGCATTACTACGATCGTTTTCATAAAGAGAAAGAGAGAGAGAGAGAGAAGTAGAGAGAGAGAGAGAGAGAGAGAGAGAAATAGAATAGTAAAGATATATACGAGAAAGTAACTTTTATCGTGAGAAATTTAACAAATTCTTTCAAATAGAAAAAGGCATAGGTACTCTCGTCGTACTTTATTATTTAACGAATCGAAGTGAAAAAAAAAGAAGTAAAAAAAAAAAAAAGAAACGAAGCTTTCGTCGAACGAAACGAGTAGTTTGCAAATCGTCGAAATTACAAGAAAGAGAAATAAAGACCGGTTGGTGGTTATTCTCTGTCGTTCGTATCACTCGTTTTCCAAACCTCTTAATTTCTTTACGGTGCAAAGATTTGCACGGTTCTTACGATCTCATGCGATTTCTCCTCTAATTAAAACAATTTATTGACCGCGAGTCCTGGAGTAAGAAGCGAAACGTAGAATGGCGGCAAATTAACGCGTCGTAAAAATTCCTTACAGTAATAATGACATTATTACGTCTACCTGGCATCGATATCGGAAGAAAAAGAAGCAGTGAGCCGAACTCAACGACGAGCTTGCTCGTGAAATCGATGTTCGAGAAAACGATGGTTTCTCTCTCTCTCTTTTTCTCTCTCTTTCTCTCTCTAGAGTTACTCTTCGTTTTTCAAAAGGATCGACGACGAACGACCAACCGATCGTTACACGTACACGTCGAATTACATTTCTCATGATTCTTTTTACGAACTCCACAAATATTCAAGAGGAGAGTTTGCCGATACTCCAAAAATCATTTCCATATTTTTCTATAGCGGTTCCTCTCGAATAACACAAATTTCTACTTTCTTCTTTTGCACGTGCATGAGTTTTAGTAAATGATGATTAATAATCGATTCGTAACTTCTTCAAGAATTTCCAAAAGATCTTTTTGACTATGTGTCGTCAAAGACAACGGAACGAATGATTGACGTGACGTTTCCTATCGTCGAACCAACTCAAAAGTTTCTATCTCCTTTCGATACTGTCCAATCTGTATTATAAGAATCTTCGAATTTCTATAGTAGACTATCTTCAACCATCCCCTCACCCCCGCCCCTCCCCCAATTCTCATCCCACTTTCATCATTTTTTTCTCTTTTAACAAATATTAGAAATTCATCGTCAATCTTATCTCACGTCAATTTTCAGAACATTGTACATTCACGATATGAAAGTTTTGTATTTGATCTGTAATGTCTTACTAATTGGTCAAGAAATCAATTCAGGAAGAGAAATCGTACGATTTAATTCAAGGAACAATTCTTTGTATCGTCATTGACAATGAATCCTTTATATCTTGAATACGTATCTTATGTCCTAAGTCGAACAAAAATAATATTATTAATTCTTTTGCCGTTAGTACCGTTAAAGCCATTGAACTTAACCTTCGTCTTTACGATTCAACGAAGTGCGCTTTGTTAAGGATATGCATTTTGTCGCTCACCAACGATGAATGCATCTTAACCGTGGATCTCACGTTCCTTTGAGATCTTTGATATATATCGAATTAATCTGCTCGTGAATGCGTCATCTTGTCTGAGACAATACGTTTTTCCCATTACGTATATAAGCGAGGATTTTTTTTCAAAAAAAAAATAATATTATTATCTAACGATAAGATAAGAATTATATGAAATTAAACGAAAATAAAAGTTAAGAAAAGAAAAGAAAAGAAAAAAAACAAACAAACAAAAAGAAAAAGAAGAAGAAAAAAAACCAAAAATTACAAATGCAAAGGATATAACGTAGAAACGTAAAAAAAAAAAACAAACAAACAAACAAACAAACAAACAAAAGAACGAAGAACAAGTTCTTTCCTAATACCGCAGAAGCACAACCTGTTCCCCGGTGTACCTGGTACGAAACAAGAAGAAAGTTCCAAAAATACAACGAACCCGATGTTTGTTGCTTCAGCACGAGGAGAACTATCGAAATACAAGAGAACGAGTCTTGCGAGCGATGCTCGGTCGATTATCGGTTTACAATTAAGACGTCAGTCGAGCGAGGGGAACGGATAAAGCGTCAACAGCACGTCGCCAGGCCTTGTCCCTGTCATGGCTCTATCATCCCTCTCTCTTCTTGTCCCTACCGCTTCGATACGACCATAAAGAGAGAGAGAGAGAGAGAGAGAGAGAGAGAGAGAGAGAGAGAGAGAGAGAGAGAGAGAGAGAGAGAGAAAGAGGCAACGACAACGACGACAACGACGACAACGACGACGATCGAATCGCGAATGGCGAACTGGACGGTGACAAGACGTAGATGGATAGACCGCGAAAGAGATAAAAAGAAGGAGAAGGGATAGCAAAGAATCCGCAGGATGATATAGGAACGAGAGAGAAAGAGAGAGAAATGAAAAAGAAGGAAAGGAAAAAAACAAAAAGAAAATAAAAGAAAAAAGAAAAAGATAGAAACGATGTGGTGACGTCGCGACGTGATCGTGAAACCGGTCGTGGACGCGTGTAAGGAATACACACATCGAAACGATACATACGTATTATTCAGTTATGAGCTCTGTGTGTTAAAACACGCGTTGACAGGAGGTGAGCAATGGCTCGTCAAACTAGCCTCGGCTGACAGTCGATGACAAACGCACGCACACACGTCGGACCACACACAATAGTCTCTCAACTAGGGAGAATGTGCAAGTGTGTGAGTAAATCATGTGTGGTTGGTTACGTTCGTGCAGAAGTGATACCACAAACGATTCCTCCTCTTTTGACGCTACCCACCAATTCATATGATAATCACTGGACCCCGTAACGTTATTCTCTCTCCCTTTATTAAGTGTACCACGTCTGACCCATTTCGCCTGTCAGTCCTCTTCCAGGAATTTCTGAGTCACTACACAAGTCCACCACCATCGAAAAGACCGACATCACCGACACCATCATTGTAACGAATACACATGCATATACGCAACAACGTTATATCCAGATATATATATATATAGAGGCATGTTTCTTTTTCTTGAAAAAGATAAATTATTATATCCAATAATACATCTTTCGAAGAGAAAAATAAAGATAATAAGCGAGAAGATTATTTTTCTCGAAGAGTAAAAAATCTCTTACCGAACGTTTCACGTAACGTGCGTTGATATTCGTCTTATCGATTAAATAGACGCCGCTTTAATTAAACATCGTAAACATCATCTCTCGAAGATTCCTCTTTCACGGTATATACGTATCTAGAATTCTCGCGCTTCTCAAATTCAAAGTACCACGCGAAGTGCCAAATGCGAGCGATCGCTCCTTTTTTCTTTTCTCTCTCTCTCTCTCTCTCTCTTTCTCTCTTTCAAACTCTTAAGAGACTTTCTCCGTTAAGAGTCTCTCGAAGAACGTGCTAATCACCGAGCTCGTTTCGAAGGGGGTGAGAATTTGCCGAAACGAATGGAAGTGGAATAAGAATGCTTCTCTCTCTCTCTCTCTCTCTCTCTCTTTGCGATGCGATGAGAATCTCGAACGAATAAGGAGAGAGAGAAAGAGAGAGAGAGAGAGATAGTGGTAAGAGGATGCAGAGAAGAACGAAGAAGAGGGCACTGTCATAAATTTAAACAACGATTAACATTCGAAGTCTGCTTCTTCCCACAGAAAAAAGCATCCGCGTTGCCCTAAGCGAATAGAGAGAGAGAGAGAGAGAGAGAGAGAGAGAGAGAGAGTGCCTCCTCGAAAAGGCTACGAAAGGCATCTCTTCGTGAAAACGATGCGAGTGTGCGACGAAAGAGAAAGAGAAAAGGAGTACGAGGGAAGAAGAGGTAAAAAGAGAAAGAGAAAAGGAAAAGATTGTGGGAGGGAGAGGGGGAGAGAAAGAGTAGGATGCATCGCAGCGAGGTCATAGGTTAAACTGTTCTCTCAACGCCATCCCTGATTTATTAATCATCGCTAAGGCCGTAGGCTACCTACGTTATTACCCCTCCTCCTCTCTAACCTTCTTTGAATAGGTATTCCTTACCTCTACCAACTCTTTGACTCCTTCTCTATCTCTCTTTCTTCTATCTCTGGTCGAATCGGCAAAGAAGCGAGAAGATTTGTTTTTTTTTTTTTTTCTTATAAAAATTAAACAAAATCTCGTCAATGACGTAATCTATCATTGTTCTTCTTATCCTTTCCTTTTTTTTTATTCTCTTTCTCTCTCTCTTTTTCACATTTTCAACAGATACTTTCTACACTGCCATCAAGTTTTAATGTCAACGTTGGAAAAAGGGAGAGACGAAATACTACGGGCAATAAAGAAAATCTCATTTAAGATCGGAGGAGACCATATGTTTGGAAGAAAGAAATTGGATTTCTTTTTTTCCTTTTTTCTTTTTTTTCTTTTTTTTTGTTTGTTTGTTTGTTTGTTTGTTTTCGACAGAAGATTAACTTCGAGGTTTCGATACTCTTCTCTTGCTCTAGAAAATCTATCATCGGGTAAAGACATCGGCTTCCCGTTCCATTAGAATCACCAAAGCTTGCCTTGAATTCTAGATTTGAAAAGAAAAGAGAAAGACACACACAGAGAGAGAGAGAGAGAGAGAGAAAGAGGGAGAAAGAGAGAGAGAGACATTGGTGTCGGCCACAGAGCATTAGAAACGCCTACGTCGCGACCACGAGTCGACCTAGATTGTCAGTGTCTTTATCCTTTGCCGTCCTTCTTCTTCCTTCTATTCTGTTCTTTCCGATCTCAGAGTTTTCCATGTCACTGGCGGCGGTTACGTTGATAGATACGTGGAGTTCAGCTCGATTCTTACGATGGAGAAAGAAAGAAGCTCGATTCTTACGATGGAGAAGGTACGATGTCAAAGAAAAGGAGAAAGAACAAAAAGAAAAAAAATGAATCTATAAATATAATCGTAGGATGGATCATTTAAGAGAAAAAGAAAACATTTTTGATCATCTCTCGTCGTTTTTCTTTGTTCTACTTACTGAACACAATTCGTAACTTCTTTTTTTTTTTTTTTTTTTTTTTTCTTTATCATTTTAACATTTGATAAAAGTTAAAAAGAAATATCAACGATATCTATGTTGTTTCTACGATCATAAAATTTTTCTTATGAAGAATTTTCTTTTATGATTTTTCATACGGAGAGGGAGGTGGGGAGGGTGAGGGTGGAGGGGAAATAGAAGTTAACTTTCTCCATCTGTGATATTTCTACGATAGAAAAATCGTGCTCACTCTTTCTCTCTTTATATATATATATATATATATATATATATATATTTCTCTTCATATATACCCCTTACGGCTATGCATCATGGTCTTTGTGTAACGTTACACCGTTCGCGTTTGTTCCAGCCTACCCGCACGATAGCATCGCGACCGCTATCGATATCCCAGCGTATCGATCAAAGAGCTCTCGAGGATAATAAGGCCGTAGTACGACGGTCCCGTATATACGAGGTGTAACATGCACTTCTTGAGCTTATGGTTAGCTGCAACATCAAATTCTTCTCACGAAAGCCATTCCAAATATTGTAAAGTTTATTTGTCGAACATAAGGATACTATGTCCCGTTTAAAATGAATTAACATGAACGATATAAGGAAGAAATGTCTAATATCGAAGAAGATTAATGACGATCAGTAATAAGTAATTAATTAATATTTTAAAGCGATATAAGATAAGGACAGAATTCGAGTGAAAATGATTAATTATATAAATATTTCGAAGTACATCGGTATCGCGATAAAATGAATTAAAACAATACGTTTCATAATAATTATCTCGTTCATTATCATGGCCTTGTAATTAATACTATTTAATAATTTAACTTATGTCCAATGCGCACGATTTGCGCTCGCGCGTGCTTGTTTACGCTTTTACGACACCCATTTGAGAAAGCTTATTTAAAGCCCACGCAATCGTCAACGAATAAACAGTCGAAAATCTCGTTCGTGATAATTAATAATAACATGAAAATGAACGTGACGATCGTGCACGTTGATATGGCGTAATGAAATCCATTGGAAAAAACGGATTTTTTTTTTTTTTTATATGTTACACGTCTTAATTTTTTTGTTTTTTTGTTTTTTTTTTTAAAGAAACAAAATGACTTACCGAAAGAATATAATTAGTCAATTATTATATATACATGGGATACTCAAAAATAATATATCTTCCTTTTGTTCTTATTCCATTGAGAATAGCATAAAAATATTGATCGCTAGGAAAGAACATTGTTATAATTAAAAACAAATTTTTGGATACATTTACACCGACACAACGTTATTATCACAATGATCGTTCCTTCTATATTTGCACATGGCCCAACAAGAATTCACGCGTACTGTTAATAAAATAACAACTCAAAGCTAATCTTTAATTACGTAGAACGGTCTTAATTATCGTCGCATTGTTTAAGAAGTCACGGGATGCATAAATAAAGTATGAAAAAAAAAAAATGATAGTCCAATGATATGAACGTGGAATGGACTCTATCGACGTCGATGTTAAATAAGTGGCCTCGAGCTACCGCCAATCGCGTTTGGTACCGCCTTCGATAAGCTTCGATAAAATTACGAGAACTCGATTCTTCCTTATATCTCCTCCTCCTCCTCCTCCTCCTCCTCCACCTTCTTCTCTTTCTTATTTTCTACTCGTTGAGAATGATTTGACCTAACTATAAACGTACTATACCTCTGATATTTACTATATGTGTGTGTGTGTGTGTGTGTGTCTAATACAAAAGAGATTAAATGACGATAGAACGAATCGGTAGAATGATAGATGGGAAGATGAGACATAATATAAATTCGAAGAGGAAACGATGACAAATTCCAATTATTGTCATCGTAAAATGTTAGAATTAATTTTTACTCTACGTCAATGGATCGTACGTCAAAGAGACTAAATTTTAATATCATCTCGTAATACGCTTTATTATTATCAAGCGATTGACGAGTTTTGTTCGATCAATTTAATTAATACACTGTATAATTAAATTTTAAATAATATAAATTCACATTAGAAAATAATAATTGTTAAATTCGCGTTTTAATGAATTTGATTTGATATAATCGTGAGATTTAGTATAACTTCGTATCGTCATTCGTTTTCTCTTTTTCTTTCTTTTTTTTTTTTCTTTTTCTTTTTAGGTCCACGACCTGATCATACGTTGGTATATAGAGAAAGTCCGATATAATCGTGGATCGCCAGAGAGTTGGAAACTGTAAACAAGGCTAAAGATCTTTCGACAGACGAATGCGGCGCCAACGTTACGCTGACGCAACACGTAAAAGGGGAGTAAATGGGAGACGATGTGTCTCCCGTGCGAAAGCCAACGTCGGTATTATCCCGAATTTGCAGGAAACACAGTCGACGGCCTCTTCTCGCTCGAACAAATCTAATTTTATCACGAGACGCAGCAAAGTTTCAACGTCCCGACGTTGTACGAATCGTGCACACAGACACACACACACACACACATACACATATACACATAGACATATCAAGGTGTACATATGTAGATACGTATAAAGGAAGAAAAGCATATGTTCATTAAAAGAAAAGAAAAAAAAAAAAAAAGAAGAAAAAAAAAAAAAAAAAGTTAAAAGAATAAAAAAGACCGATTAGTTAGTAAAAAATATTTATCACCGAATTTACTTAAAATATTTCATTTTTACTAAGATTTCACAGATTCGAAGGAGGGGGAAAGGGGTAGTTAAGATCGTTACGAAGATCATGGAAGGTCCGTCGTAAAACGAAACGAGAAGGGAGAAGAGAAAAATGAAAAAGACCGAGAAGAGATTCGCAAAATCAGTGTGGCCAAAAAAAAAAAAAAAAAAAGAAGGGTAAGGAATCTTCTCTCTCTTTCTCTTTCTTTCTCTCTGTCTCTCTCATTCTATCTCTTCCTACGTACGGTAGACGACGCGTAAGGCAATAAATATCATGCGATTAGATCTCCGATGGCGGCATTGCGGCTACTCTGGCCATGGGGTTGCTTATGGACAAGAGGGAGCGGACTATTAATCACTCCATGTTAATCAAGCCGACCGCTAAGTAGGCCGCGTCGTGGCATTAAAGTGCACTGCCACGTATCATATTGGCGTGCCAATGAAGCACGCATACACTAGCGTGTAAATCAAATACGAAGTACGATGATAGAATAGAGATGACGTATATGTATACGCGTGTATGTATGTATGTACGTATGTATATATGTGCGTGTACACATGTGTGTATATATGTGTATGGGAGAGAGAGAACGAAAGAGGAAGGTAGACTATTCTGGTGATGGCCTCGTGTGTGGTTAGCCTTTAGCCTCCTATTATTCGACTCTCAAAGGATTCAACCCGTGTATCCTTACCTACCGCAGACACGTGCACGTCCCTTCTCATTTTTGAGGAATTAATCGTGACTAATTGCCAGATCGGCTGAGAAGAGTGCAACCTTTCTTTCTTTTTTCTGTCTCTTTCTCTCCCTCCCTCCCTCTCTCTCCCTCCCTCCCTCCCTTCCTTCCCTCCTTCTCTCTCTCTCTTTCTCGTTCTCTTTCTTCGTCCTTTCTTCTTCAAAGAATTACGGCGTTCACGTAGTTTCCAAGATTTCTTCGTATCCCAAGAGAAACCAACCCTTCTTCTGCGAATTCTTCCTCGAGCGAGAAAATAATTTTTTTAGATAAGAAGAAGATAGGAAAGAAAAAGAGAGAGAGAGAGAGAGAGAGAGAAATATGTACAGAAGAACGCGATAATAACGGAGTTATTACGGTCGGAAGATTCGAGAGAAATCGAATAAAAACAAGATACAGAAAGAGAGAGAGAGAGAGAGAGAGAGAGAGAGAGAGAGAGAATATATAATAAAAATTGATCATCATGATTGTGAAAATAAAAAAAGAAAAAAAAAAAGAGACATATTTTTTCGCGCATAAGTTAAAAAAATTGTATCAAGTGATAAGACCCAAATTGTTTTTCAAATGTGCCAAGAGAGAAGAAATATTTGAGAAAGAAACAAGAAGGTAGATCGATAACATTCGAGAGTACGAAATCGAGTTACATCGTGGTTTCTACATTTTCGATACGTCGCACCTCGAGCGAACGTTAAACTTCAAACTAAAAGACTGATCGAAAGGAGAAATTCTGAATAAAAAGAAAAAAGAGGAAGAGATAGAGACAGAGAGACGGAGACAGAGTTAGAGTTAAAGAGAGAGAGAGAGAGAGAGAGAGAGAGGAGAGAGAGAGAGAGAGAGAGAGAGAGAGAGAGAGAGAGAGAGAGAGAGAGAGAGAGTAAAAAGAGGAGGGAATCGTGAAAGCATAGAAAAGGAAACGCAGAGAAAGCACACTCTTTATGGACTTGTTTGTCCCTCTTCAGCTTTTTACGAATTATTTGAAAAGTTCGAACTACCAGCGGCGAGACGCATCAACGGGGAACGTTTTGGACCACAGCACGATAGTTAGATCGTGCGATTATCACTATTATTATAATTTTTATCAAAATCTATTTCACGTAATTCAGTTCATTCGATTATTTCGATTGTGTTGCGCGATAAACGTTCATGATAAGTCGCTTTCGCGATATCTCGTAATAACATCGAGAAACATTGAAATTGTTTAAAAGACAATTTGTATAAATCAAATAAAATATTTTCTAATCTCGCTCTTTCTTCTATTTTTTTTTTTTTTTTTTTTTTTTTTTTTTTTTTTTTTTCTTTTTTATCTGAAAATATTGAGAAAATACATCTTTGATAAATCTAAATGGGCAATGTCTGGATTGAAAAAATATTGTCTGAACTTTTATGACATTCATATTGTTCTCAATTTTCATTGGATCGATCGTTGAAGATGATCGAGATGTAATATACTTTTTCCAAGAATCTTGACATTTTCTAGGAGAAAGTCTAGTTACTATTATAATCTCAATTGTCTACGCGACGATCTTTCCATATCGAAAAAGTTTTCAAGTTTTAGCCGTCTTCGTCGTCGTCGTCGTCGTCGTCGTCGTTGTCGATGTCGTTGTCGTCGTCGTTTACATCGTTGTTGTACTCGTAGTTCTTCGATTTCCTTTAAGAGCATCGTCGTATACCTATAATTCGTAATAAATCATGCATCCGCTTGTGAATGGATTTAATAATTTATGTTCATCGTGATCTATGAAAGAACTCGTATAATGTGTGAACTTTGAAAAGAGATACATTATAACAGGCCGTTCGAAAAAATAAAATCCTTATAGGATCGTCGATCGTATTTGTATTATAACTTTTGACCGACAAACGATTTCAGAGAAACTATTTTTATTTTCTTATTATTTTTCTCTGTTTCTCTGTTCGATTCCTTATTAAATGGAGAAACTAAAGTCGATAGTTACTACTTAGCTTACATTATGGATTTCTCCTTAAAGTTGAAAATAACGCGTGTAGAAGCTTCGAAAATTATAAAAGAAGCTTTAAAAAGACGCTAGAAATTTCTCCCCGTGTGGAATTTTATTCCATTTAAGGCGCGTACAATCGCTTAATGATATACGATACGTGCGTTCGTAAATATGATCAATATCACCACATCTACACGCATGATCCCTGACCGAGGTCGAATATTGAAGCACTTTAATTATCTTCGAACGAGACACGAGAGACGTCAGGTTCTAATCCCTTAATCTAAACTATTTCTTTCGACGATAATTTTATAATAGTACGATACACGTAATCCACACATAATTTTCGTCTTTTAAATAGTCGAAAAAGAAAAAAAAAAAAAAAAAAAAAAGGAACTTACCAATAAAGTGCGTTTATTTGTCAATGTCGAACATAGTCTTAAACGTAAAGTAGTAGTAGTAGTAGTAGTAGTAGTAGTAGTAGTAGTAGTAGTAGTAGTAGTAGTAGTAGTAGTAGTAGTAATAGTAGTAGTAGTAGTAGTAGTAGTAGTAGTAGTAGTAGTAGTAGTAGTAGTAGTAGTAGTAGTAGTAGTAGTAGTAGTAGTAGTAGTAGTAATAGTAGTAGTAGTAGTAGTAGTAGTAGTAGTAGTAGTAGTAGTAGTAGGTTCCTGTATAGATTTTTCCCAACAATGAGAGCCATGTTGTTCGGATGGAAAAACGACGACGACATATTTCACAACAGTTTATAGATTTTTAGTCGAAATAGATAAACGTCTAGAAAATCGACAAGGCGAATAAAGAATCAACAAAGATTCCTCGTTTGATTTTTATGTATGTTAGGAATTAAGACCGAGAGAAATAGAAGTTTATTCCGTCTCAAAACGTTTCTCTTCGTTCTCTCGCATCTATTCGAATACCGTTCGTAAATGCTGCAAGAACGGTGAGATCGCAAAAATCACATTTTCTTTTTCCTTCTATCTTAAAAATGTCGCCATAAGGGATTTTATAGCAACACATTGAGCGACTGATGCGAATGACATTATTACACAACATATTGTAAGTTTTTAAATGATAAATCGCCCCATCCTAGATAACACATCATCACTTAGTCTGATGGTATCGTCCTTTTAATGGCCGTCGCAAATGTGCGTTCGTCGATGAGACAGCCAAAAGATTTTCCTCAAAAGTATCTACGGTAAAGTCCTGTTCCTTGGTAATTTTTGAAGTGATATTTCTAATCCTTCTGGCGGTACTGACTTCGCGCTTTGTTAACCTCATCGAACTCCCAAGTGGTATAATTCTACCGTTTCTAGCAATCTGTTGCTCCTGATGCTGATTATGATGTTTCTTTTTGTGAGCTTGTAGTCGTTTAACAACAACCGCCTGCCTAACTTGTGGTGGAGGTGGTGGAGGAGGCGGAGGCATTTTTGGAGGTGGTAATCGAGATGGCGGACCAGGTGGTAACCTAGGTGGACCAGCCATTCTCGGTAGACCTGGTAAACGCAGTGGAAAGCCTGGTGGATGAAAGCCTGGACCTGATGCTCTCATGGCTGGTGGTGGTGGTGGTGGGGGCGGTGGTGGTCCATATCTCAAAGGTCTCGGACCGTACATCGGTGGCCCTGGGGGCGGTGGAAGTGGCATACCAGGCGGATGTGGAGGCATCGAACCAAATCCAAGTGGTGGAGCACCAAAACCGAAAGGTTGCGGTGGATAAGGCGCTCCATTCGTGAATCCACGACGGTGTGGCTTGAATCCTGGCGGTGGACCCATTGGATATGGCACTGGTCTCCCTTTTGGATGTTTCAGTCTTAATCTATACTGATCGAGCACTCTTCTTACTGGTATCGAGTAATTCTCTTTACGAGTGGTCGATGGATTAAATAGATTGATTTTATTTGTATCGATCTTCTCACCACGTGGTATCTCCTTTAAGGCAGCAACATATGCGTCACGATAGATCGGGTACCCACGTGCCTCCTCGAAAGCTGTAACATTACATTTTTGTTGTTTCGCAATTTAAAAACGATTAATTTTTATACTTTTATTCGATAGACTAAAGGAAAAAAGAAAAAAAAAAATAATCTTAGGATCGAACGAAATTAAAATTACATTGATTCAAAATTTAAAAACAAATTTAATTTCAAACGAAATTAACACCCATGGATATCCGAGGAGTGCACGGTCAAAAGGTTTCTTTCTTACGACGTATCGCCAAAAACTCAGATTATCTTCCGCGAAATATGAAAATTGATTCGAGATTCATATGATTAAGGGCTCCCCGATTTTCGCGTTCTATTGTCATCCAAATGACTTTAACTAAGAACTACGTGACATTGTTTTCGTTTGTTCGTTCGTAAATACGAATAGGGGTCAACGATTTGTCCGTATTTTCAAAATTTTAATTTATTTTCCAACATATATACCAGTTAAATTCAGGTCACGATCTAAATCCTTTCGACAAGTACAAATGGCTTTCTCTTATTACTATTTCACGCGTTTTTAAAATGAAACATTTAAAGCTTCAGTTATTAAAATGTCAAGTGGAAATGGTCTACTATTAATACACCTTTTAAAGAATCTTGTAGTTCCCAGCCTAGTTGTTGAATGAGATACCTGTAACCAAATGTCAAAATGAAACATTTTATTTAAATAATATATACATATATATATATATATATAAAATTATATATATTTTATAAAATTATTTCCAAGCAATTACATTGACGTCCATACGATAATTTCCTTACCTACAAATAAGATACCCACTGCGGTTTATACCATGCGTACAGTGTACTCCTATGACATCGTCTGAAACAAAAAACAAAAGAAGAAGAAGAAGAAGGAGAAGCAGAAGCAGAAGAAGAAGAAGAAGATAGAAGAAAGAAGAAAGGAAAAAAGAAGAAGAAAGTTTTATGCATCGTTGAGCAGCTTCGATTCTTATGTAAATGAAAAATGTAACGAAACGTCGAACGTCATTTCACGAATATAACTAACGTCTGACGCACAACTTCGATAACGTACTACTCCAAAACGTTTCGAGAAGTTTAAAGAACTAGGTCAGACGAATTCGAAACTCCCGAGTACGTTCAATTTTTAAAGTCCATAAATTTATCCGAATGTGTCATTACCCCGAACAATGGCTGTGCCCTCGGGCAGCGAAGCGGGCAAAAACATACGATCTGTTACCTAGATCTGATATACTGCGAATAAATATGTAAGACAAATTATCATACTGTAACTATAATAAAAATAAATAAATAAATATATAAATAAATAAATAAATAGATAAAATAAAAAAGGAAAAAAAGAAAGTTAAAAAGCTTGATTATATTTAAACCTACGTTATTATACCCTAAAAAACAAGCCGAGCATACTCCAACGATATAAATTGCAAAAGTTTAAATGATTCGTGTATAAAATACGTCTAATTGCTTCAAAGGAGAACTATAGTTTCAATAAATAAAAAAATAAATAAAAAAAAAAAAAAAAGAAATAAAAATAAAAATAACGTCCATGGTGAAGGTGCACAATTCCATGGGTCATCAATTTATTTCGTCCGAAGAAAGCTTGTATTTTTTCTCTTTCTCTCTCTCTCTCTCTCTTTCTTTCTTTCTCTTATATACTCTACACACACACACACACACACAAACACACACACATTTTTTTTTTATTCTCAGTAATACTCTTTGCTGCTCAGCAAGGGGCTGATTATAATATTATCGCAAATTACCGTCAAAAGCTGCGACGAATTCGGGCGTTCGTGACTGGGCCTGTAAAGTCAGGTCACGGCGGCACCTTCGCAAAGTACGACCTTAATGAGAGTAGTTTCGTCTTTCTCTCCCTTCTATATATTTTATTTTCCTTTAACCTTTATATCCCAAAAAAAAAAAAAAAAAAAGTGGTAAGTACTGAGTACTTTCGAGGTAGTTTGTACCTCTTTACCACGCGCTTCGGTGCGAATTAAATGGATGTCGGAGTGCGCGTGATACGCCAGAGCCTCCTCGACCTCGGCCACGAACACTTCAAAAAAAAAAAAAAAAAAAAAAAAAAAAAAAACAAAAAAGAAAAGAAAAAAGGAAAAGAAAAAAAAAAAGAAAATATCCGCTCGCGAGAAGGTCGTTTCAGAGAGAACGTATTTTCAGTTTTTTTCTGTTTTTCTTCATTTTTTTTGTCTCTTTTTCCTTTTTCCTTCTTTTTTTTTTTCTATTACCTTCTTCACATTTCTTTCACGAATTTCACGATAAGCTCGTAAATTCATCACGCTTCTCGAACTTGACCGTGAAATTTTTATTTTTTAAAGTCAATGATTTCGACGCGTGTTCTCGAACGACGACGAATCTACACGCAAAATCGCGAGCACGATTTCTAGAGAAATTGCACAAAGATCTACGCACAAAAAGAGAGAGAGAGAGAGAAAAGAAAACTAGAAAATATTTCACGTACGTAGCATTCTCCTTCATTGCAAACTGGATTCACGTTCGCTATCTATCAACGAGATCATCTCGAATGCAAAGTTTTTCTTACGTGTATGTGTATCTTTTAGGAATGGGACGACGTCATTCTGAGAACAGAACACGTCTGCATCTAATGCGAATCTGGAGCAAGCACCCCTGGGGTGCACCGACGACGTAGCGCCGGTAAATGAACCGATCTTCAACGAGATTACTGAGAAACTTCGACCCCCGCTCTCGGTTTCTACTTGGAATCGATTTCTCTCTTGGATCTGGAAAATTCTTTCGTGAATTTTCTCTATCGTGGCTTCTTAAACGATTTCCAATCATCAGCCACCCCCACCCTCTCTCTCTCTCTCTCTCTCTCTCTCTCTCTCTCTCTCTGCACGATAAGAATGTTCCGCGATATGGAGCAACGTTTATTCTCTAAAAACGTTCGTACCGATCTCCCACCTTCGTACCTATTTTATCCTTTTTTTTTTTTTTTATCTTTTTTCTCGTTTCTTTTTTCTTTTTCTGGATTCGTTTAATGCGCGTCCTCACATCTTTTCCCCGTTTCTTCAAACGAATCGAAGAAAATTTTTAACATTCGTTCGACATATACGATGATTTATATCAAATTGAAAAACTTATGAGATTTTTAGCTATTGAAAGTAACGCAATGTGCATAGGTATGAATTGAAAGAAAGAGAAAAAAAAAACAATAAAAAACGCATAATAATAGAGAGAGAGAGAGAGAGAGAGAGAGAGAGAGAGAGAAAAAGAAGAAGATAAAGAGAGTTATGAACAAAGAAAATTCAAAACAGTCCGTTCAAGACTGTCAAACATTTCTCGGTCGTATCAAACGAAAGAAAAAAATATATGTATGTATGTATGTATGTAAGAGTCGTTGTAAACGGTGGAAGAGACGTTAATGTCGGCAAACTCTCGCGTGTACATAAACGCGAAAATATCGTTGTCGCGTGGGAGGAGAAAAGTACGAGTGGCTTTTCGGTGGAGCTCGATTACTGCCGTCTTAAATCAATCGAACGATCGAACGTTTTCGATGTATCTCGCATATGTAAAACGGTGGTTAGAATGGGGGTGATGACGTCGGAAGACACACGTTTGTGAGAGAGAGAGAGAGAGAGAGAGAGAGTGAGTGAGAAAGAGAGAGAGAGAGAGAGAGAGAGAGAAAGAAAGACAGAGTGTGTGTATATATGTATAAGAGAGAGAGAAAGAGAGAAAGAGAGAGAAGTGTATGCAAGAATCTGCTACGAGCCTTTTACGCGCGCCAAAGCCGTGCCTTCGACGATGGATGCGAACGATTAACGACATCTTACGTTCCGCGCCCGATAAATCACCAGCCACTGTAAATGGACTCGCTGTAGGCTTATCTTTCTTTCTTTCTTTCTTGCTTTCTTTCTTTCTTTCTTTCTTTCTCGCTTTCTTTCCCTATCCATCTGTCTCTTTCTTTCTCTCATAAAGTGCCGCCTTCGGTGAAATCGCTAATGAGAAAATCTCGCGTGTCAGCGCGCACGTACATACATAAATACATGTGTACATACGTGTGTGTGTATGTGTGTGTAAATGTCGTTTCGTTCATTCGTGCTTGCAATCAAGGAAAATTCAAGGATTTGTAGGAAGTTATCTTTAAATCTTTTCATTATAAGGTCATCTCTGACGTTACGGTAGATTCAAAATAATAAAAAAGAAAATCAATTGGTAACATTTATCTATAACACATGAGATTTCATAATTAGAAATAATTGAATCAAATCGAATTAGAAATTGACTGACAAAGAGAGTCATAAGAAAATGAATAATCAAATTTCAAAAGTTCTTTTTATTATCCTTACATTTTCTTATGATTTAGATCAATGATCGTATATATATATATATATATATATATATATATATATATATATATAAAATACATATATATGTATATTTTATATATGTATATTTTATATATATACATATATAAAATACGTATCTATAGATGATAAAAATGGAATGTAGAAGGAAGGTAATACATTTCAATCGTAAATACGGTGGTCAACAAATAAAAAGAAAAAAAAAAAAAAAAAAAAAAAAGAAAGAGAGAGAAAAAAAAACAGAGAAAAAGATGCAAAAGAAAGAAAAGAAAACGAAAAAGAAAAGATCGACTCGCGCGATTCGATCTTAGATCGAAACCCGCGTATGTACGTCGAAGTTGGAAGTACTGATAAATGTTAAGTAAAGGCCAAAGGATGGACCGCGCGCGGCTCCTTTTGCCTTTGGAATGCGTTCTCGAGACTCGTTTCACCAGCGTTCGTTCGTTCGTTCGTTCGTTCGTTCGTTCGCTCGTCCTCCCTCGCGAGGGAGGAGGGACTCCACCTTTCGATTCGAACTTTCATGACTTTCCCACGATCCACTTCGTGCGTGAGTCGCATCGTAAGGATATAATATAAAAATAAAAGGAAAGAATGGAAGGAAGGAAGGAAGGAAGGAAGGAAGGAAGGAAGAAAAGAAGAGAAGAGAAGAAGAGAGAAAAAAAAAACGAAAAAAGAGAAGAGAAGAGAAGAAGCAAGGAATCGAGTGATACGCTGTTGCATATTAACGAGCGGATTAATAATCGCTCGTTACGTACGATCCTCATAAATCGTACCTCTCCTCGATGATAATCAATAAATATTAACAATGAAAGTTGAATGATTATACGTATAAAGAATATTATTTTCTCTTGTAAGAACGTTTCTAAAATCACGATTCGTTTCTACGAGAAAACGAGATCTGCCTGATTGGTCTCGAGAACATAAGTGGAAAAAAGCAAAGAAGGAAGAGAAGAAGAATCTTCTTCTTTTTCCTTTTATTCCTCTTCTTCTTCTTCTTTTTCTTCTTCTTCTTCGTTTGCTCGGAAAAGAGAAGAAGCAGAGAAAGAGAAAAAGAAAAAAGAGAGAGAGAGAGAGAGAGAGAGAGAGAGAGAGAGAGGGAGGGAGGGAGGGAGAGACATGGACGTAGGAGAGAAAGAACGCGCTCGGAGAAACTTTCTTTTTCTTCTTCAGCAGTTGATAAACGGCGGCGGATAATTAACAACGGTCCGGTATACACGTCCCGTGCGTGGGCGATCTTTCGCTCCCTCGAACTCCAAGATTCGTTCTCTCTCTCTCTCTCTCTCTCTCTCTCTCTCTGTCTCTCTCTGTCTCTCTCTCTCTCTTTCTACCGATCGTCTTGTTCTCTCCTTTCCCTGTCGTTCTTACCACGAAGGACCGATCCTTCTCCTTCTCTATCTCAATCTATCCTTCTCACTCTTTCTCTCTTCTTTTTTCTTCACTTTCTTTACTCTCTGCCTGTCTGTCTATCTCTATCTTTCCAAAAATAAACCCCTCCCGCACCACAAAAAAAAGAGAGAAAAAAAAAATAAATAAATAAATAAATATAAAAAAGAAAAGAAAAGAAACAACAAAATGTCTCCACGGAGCACGGAAGTTTACGGATTATTATCAACGATTTACATTTTCTTCTTTCTCTCTTTTTTTCCTTTCTTTCTTTCTTTCTTTCTTTTTTTCTTTTTTTTTATTTTTTTTTTATTTTTTTTTTTTTTTTTTTTTTTTTTTTTTTTTTTTTCCCCATATAGTCAGACACAACAAACGTACACACGCGTTGAACAAATCGTTAAACAAATTGATTTTCAATAAAGAGACGTTTACTTCAATCGTCTATCAATCCGATAAAATAAATTTAATGTAAAGCAACACTCACCCTCCTCGGCGCTTGCCATGAAATCGTCCATCGCTTTAAAGAATCTGAAAGGAAAGAGAGGAAAGATATTTATTTTTTTCTTTTTTTAATTTTTTTTTCCTTCCTTCTTTTTTTTTTTTTTTTTTTTTTTTTTTTTTTTTTTTTTTTTTTTCTTTTTTTTTTTTTTTTTTTTTTTTTTGACGAACTTCTATTCGACAAATATCAGAGGTATTTTTTTTCTTTCTTTTTTTTTTTCTTCTCTCTCTTTCTCTCTCTCTCTCTCTCTCTCTCTATCTCTCTCTCTCTCTATCTATCTACCTATCTAACCCTCTCTCGTCATTCCTCCCTCTTCTCAACTCGCGCAAATTGCATTAATACGAAATCAATTTATCGAGTTATTCCTTGATCGTTCACCGCTGCCATTAAAGAATGATTAATGGCTATATTAATAAGTTGCGTCAAAAGATTCTTCTTGTAATAAATCCCGTAGACTCTGGAGCCAATACTCGTTCGATATTCTACTACCCTATAAAACACGCACGCCCCCTTTAACTCTCCTGTTATTGACAATTTCGCGTGGACCGAACGAAAACGTTGGCTATCGAATTTCCAGAGTCTCTCGTTAAAAAAATAATCAGCTAAATAAATATTCAAATATGGTATAACCGGTCGAGGCAAGTGACAGTGTAATAGCTGTGTAATAGGTATGCAGAGAACCGCACGGTAAACGAAAGAATATGGTAATGAACCTTAAGAGCTTCGATGTTACACACCCTGAGTTACACAAAGTACAAGCCCTTGCGCGACGGAAGGGCATTAAGAAGTCAAATCGATTTCGAATTACATCGTTAAAGTAAATCGTGCCGGGCCCGATCTGAAAAGGCGAATCATTAATAATTCACCGATCGGAGCCATCCTACGAATTATGATCATAACTTAGCACCGTTTAGAGCGTGCACCTCGATAAACTCGTATGCTAATGCCCTATTATTTTTCGATGTCACTCCGCGCCTTTTAAAAGAGAACCGACGTTATTTTTAACGACTTTTATATACCGATTACCCTTCGTACGAATATTACCATTGTGCGGACCAGGATTAATAACAATAATTTATATTGTACTCCTTTATCGTATAACGCCTTGCCTGTAATCTTTTCACGAATGAGCGTTATCTTCGTTATGATAACGTGCAAACTTTATATCACTAACTTACAAAACGATCCTTGAATGATCAACGAGCAGAACATGAATCAACTAAGAAGAAGATACATAAAAATTGATCTTTCAAATTTTCGCAGATTCGATGATAGCGATCGTAATAATTAATAGAATTGAGTCGTGCATCATTATTATCATTATCATTAACATCGTTATCGTCGTCGTCGTCGTCATCGTCGTCGTCGTCGTAGTCGTCATCTTCATCATCATCTTTCTATCTTTCCTTCTCTTATTCTCTCTTTCTCTTCCTTTCTCTTTCTGATGGTTCCTTTACCTTCTCCCGATATAACCAAAGAACTTACTAACGGATTAAAACGACTTCGACTACTCGATAAATTAACGCAAGGTGTTCATTCCCCTTCAGCATTCCACGAAGATTCCAGGGACATTCCGAACGCGCCAAGCAAGGTGGAACACTCTTCACTTTGCGCTCCTATACGATCAGCTCTCCCAAACCACCCGCTGAGTCCGCATAAAGTTAATTTCTCACATTGCGATTGCTCACATTTATATTTTCTTCTTACGATCCGACGTCGGAGATCGGTGATCATCGAGAGAAAAAAGAAAAAAAAAAAAAAAAAAAAAAATGTCCGACGACTTTACTATGGTCTTTCTTGTATCGACTACGAGAGATGTTTCCGATCGACGATAAACCATTTGACAGTATTCATTTAAATAATTAATAACTGTATTAAAAGGTGACCTTCAACCGATAGAAAAAAAAAAGAAACAAAAAAAAAAGAAAAACAAAAAAGATCGAAACTCTATTACGTAGATTATTTTAATCCTCTTTAGATACTCGTGTAATATATTTTAGATTCAAATTATCAATCGTTATCGTTGTTCATCGAGGCATAAATGATGACGTTTTAAAGGATATTGGTAATTATTTAACTCCAACGTGTAATTACCATATCTATAACGTAAACTAATCTAACGTGATTATAAGCACCGATCAAGTTTTGACTGCTCAATATCGATACGATTTTTAAAGAGAAACTACATTCAATATCGATACGATTATGTAGATAAAAGAATCATAATACAAAGGCCTTTCAACTCATAATTACTCTTCAATGATAAAATATCCCGTTTTACATAATACAACCAACGCGCTATCCAATATATATATATATATATATATCTCGATAAACGTCAATATCTCTTTGATCGTATACGTTCGAATTATACGCTTCGAGTTTTCGAATAAAAATAAGTTCCCAGGAGATATGTGATTTTAATAAAACTCTAATACGTAAATCTGTCAATCCAATTCAACGATTTTACATAATTTTTATCCATCTATATATATTTACCTATCGATAAAATTAGTATCGATCGGATCGAAAACAAATCAATCAAGAACTTTGAGAGAGATTGAGAGAGAGAGAGAGAGAAAGAAATAAAAAAGGAGAAACGAAAGATAATACATATGTGCTATGAGATATCGAACGATACTCTGATCGAGAGACACCGTAAAAATGACGGCACTGGAATAAGGTGAAAAATGATGGGCGTTAAATTAATTTGATTTTTGAATTTGAATTACAGATGCCCGTCAAAATCTACGATAGAAAGAAGAAATAATCCAATGGAATATTACGTTTGATGAAACTCGCCACTTAACACCAACTCCGTTGGCTTCATCATTATATCGTCATTTCCTTTAATCGTTTTTATCATCATCTACTCCTCGATCATCGTTAACTAAAACATCGTCGTTATTTTAATCGTCGTTGGCATAGATCGTTAAAATATCGAATAAATTTCTTCACAGTTTGACGCTAGTTATTTCTCTTGTCGTGATATTAACATCTTAACAGAGAGAGAGAGAGAGAGAGAGAAAAAGAGAGAAAGAAAAATATATATACACAGAAAGAGAAAGAGAGAGAGAGAGAGAGAGAGAGAGAGAGAGAAAGGGAGAGAAAGGGAGAGATAGAAAATATAAAGGAAAGTCGTAATTCACGAATCTATTACTATTCTCGAACGTGTTATTACGAGCAAACGAGTATTTTCCAAGGATCGAAGTTGCGTAAAATATTACGAAAGATCTTGCTTATCCGATCTACATAGAGTGCCGCGGCGAATCTCGCGAGTTCAACAGGAACGAGTAGACACACTCGTGAAATCACAGAACGACGTTTATGGCAATGCGATAGTCGGACTATAAGCCGAGCTCATTTGAATATCGCGCCGTGTGTGGTCTTGCGCACGCGTCCGACTTACTATCGCGCGAGCGCACACATATGTATATCTGTGAACGTGAGAAAGACGACGAGATAGAGAGAAAGAGAAAGAGAGAGAGAGAGAGAGATATTTCTCTATCGAGATAGATTCGTCTAACGATAAACAGAGCCTTCCCAAAATTTTACTGTTATTCGAACGGAAAAATAAAAAAATATATATGTGTGTGTGTGTGTGTGTGTGTGTGTGTGTGTGTGTGTGTGTGTGTACATATATATAGATGGAAGTTACTTTTAATTTTCAAACATTCAAAAATCACTAACAATCGTTATCTACGATCTTGCTCGATAATTTAATCAAATTCAAATCGATCAGAGTAATCGAGAAAAATTGAAAACCGATCGATAGTCGTTTCATCAATCATTCATCATTTCCATTCAATATGTAATCCATTAAAAATTATTTCTTCAAATTATTATAAATTTTCTATATAACATTTTCAAATTTCAAGTTAAATCGATATAATAATTGTCAATATAAAAGGCAATGTGTAATTGTAAGCATAGTACGGTCATAGAAGGGAAAAGTCATAATGGATGTCAAATTGATCCGTGAGTAACCTCGTATTAATTTTTTCATACAAATTTTAATTTGATCTTTCGATGTACGATATTATACGAATTTTCTTATCGCAGATCTATATCGATCGGTGAAGGATGGGAATCAGGATATGAAGAACCAAGTACCATTTTACATTCAAGTTATAGAACACCAGAGAATAATTTTAGAAATTCTAGATCTTTAGGTACATCGACACGAGGGATTGCAACTGTCGTCTCAAATGAACCCTTAGAACGAAGTATAGCGGATACACCAGAACTTGCCGTGGGGGTGGCTATCGTACGAAAACAACTCGATTGTAAAGTTTTCTCTCAATTTTTCTTCAAAATATTCTTCCCTTATTTTTTTTTCTTTTTTTTTTTTTTTTTTTTTTTTTTTTTGAAATATTACATTAAAATATTTCAATATAATCTTCTTGAGACTATATTCAAATTTCCAAAAATACAACACTCGTATATTCGTATTATCGTTTAAATCTTATTTCATTATATTTCCTATATGTAATTAATTTTTTATCACTTGTACGAAATTTAATGGATATTCAATGACAGTTAAAAATTATACTTAATATCATATAATCTATATAATTTCAAACAGTTAAGTTTAACGTTCACGTTATAACCATCAAATTATATAATTATTTGTTTTTAAGACGCGATGGGGAAAAGAAAAAAAAGAAAAAAAAAGAAAAAAAAAAAAAGAAAGAGGAAAAAAAAGAGAGGAAGAAAATTGAGTTATAGAAGGATTTTAACGTAAGAAAAGAACTTGGAATAAAATCGCCGTTATTCGAATTTCTTATTGGTGAGCGACTTTCGAGACTTTCCATTCGAAATATTTATATCCTTGTCGAAGAGTCGAAACGGCGGACATTCGATATATTCGCGCCGTCGCCACCGTCTTTTAAATCTTTTCCATACACCGCGCGGTTCGCTCTTTTACTCTCTTTTTCTTTCTTTCTTTCTTTCTTTCTTCTTCGTCTTCTTTTTTCTCTTTCTTCAAAGGTACGACCCTTCGGCGGAATTGTTGGATAAAAAGAATGAAAAAAAAAAAAAAAAAAAAAAAAAAAAAAGAGAGGGGGGCAGAGAGAGAGAGAGAGAGAGAGGCAAGCTTCCTTTCCTTGCCTGTCATCTTTATTACAACCATTTGCATAATACATTCTTTTGCGACAGTACACACCGACACGGTCACCTACGCTTTGATACGGAGTCTTATGTCTTGTATGGATCATTCACGATCAATTCATCGATCGATTTTTAATAATCCCCTGAAGATAACTCATATTTTTTTTTTTTCCATTACTAATTCGTATTAATCAAAATATCGAATATTAATGGAACGATATTTTCCAGTCTACGATCCGACGTTCGACGAAACCCAAGGTGGCTGCGGTGAGTTAAATTCCATCTAACGAATGATAAACGATTTTTCAATCGATTATAATCAAATTTAATATTAAGGATTATGTCGAAGAAATCAATCGCATAAATCGGGAATGACGAAGCCTTCCTATTCTATGAAACATAATCCATCGAGAACGACAAGAACTCCACATTGTGGAAAATATTAAAAAGTAATAATAAAGAAAGTAAATATGTTATATTAATAGAAATTCATTTCTTTACGAATAATAAACTTCGTCCTTTTCGTTTTGTTATTACCGCTTCCCCTCCATCACCCCACTCCTCTCCACCCCCGTTCCGACACCCATAAATGTAAAGAAAAATCGAGGAACAAAGAAAGAAGAAAAAAAAAGAGAAAGTAGTAGTAAAAGAAGAAGAAGAAGAAGAAGAAGAAGAAGAATCGATATCGGTAGTCGACCTAAAAATCGTATATAGCTGTTATCTTCTCGGTCAACGGTACGACAAGGTATAAGTTAACAACCGCGAATCAGCTACATGGTCATCATAGAATCGAAGGTGGCATACAAGTAGAAAGACGGAGCCGCTGTTTGAAGATGTTTAATGCATGGAGCCAGGACAACGAGAAGAGCGCGATCTCCTATGAATGTATGTAGGTAGGTAGATAGGTAGGTAGGTAGGTAGGTAGGTAGGTAGGTAGGTAGGTAGGTAGGCAGGCAAGCGAGCAATGCTCGTGGTGTCTGCTGTTTGTACGGAACCCAAGCGAAGAGATCGTAGAAGTACTCTGCAAACATTCCGCTCGACTGTTTCCCAATCGAAGTCACACGTGCTCTCGCGTACGTGCGATAGCGATGGAAGAGTACTACCAAACCACGGTCAAACTTTTATTTCTCCACTTATATGATATTTCTTTATCTTTCTTCTTCTTCTTCTTCTTCTTTTTTTTTCCCTTTTTTTTTTCTTCTTCCTCTTTTTTTCTTTTTCTTGTTTCTTTTTCTTTTTTTTTTTTTTCTTCCTTACTCTAGGTCACACCTTTTTCTCCTTGGAATACGTAATTTGTTGCCGAGACTATTGCTTTTTCGTCATATCCCATTGGACCATCAAGGAAATATAAGATTTTTCTCAATACGATCTTTCGATCCACGTCCGACGAAATGTAAATCTTTTTACCGACAATACTACGCGCTTCTATACTGCATTGAACGAGCGCGCGTGGCTTGGCGTGATGCCGCTTGTATGGAAGACGAAAGAGAAGAGAAAAAGAAAAGGGAAGAGAAGAAAAAAAGAAGAATAACGAAACCGTGAAAGGTGAACGGGGTATATATACGTGGTGGCGAATTTACGTAATGAAGCGATCGCCCGGGTGGTCCAGCTCGTAAGACGAGTACGCGTTTCTCATCGGTTTACTCCTCCTCCATCCTGGTAATGCTCCCAACATGGAAAAGAAACAAAGAAACGAAGAAAGAATATTCACTCTCTCTAGAAGACGATTTCGTGGCACGGACCCACCGGCCAACTCGAATTAAGTACGGCACCGGAAGTACCATGCTAGTATTATATACGTACGACGGACCCACCTACGCACGGTTTTGTTTTTTTTTCTTTTTCTTTTTTTTTTTTTTGTTTTTTCCCCTTCTTTTAAGATTTCTCTTCTACGTTCAAATATCATTTCCGCTTTCGATCTAAAAAAAAAAAAAAAAAAAGAAAAAAAAAAAACTGGATATGGACAAACAAACGTATCTCGTACTATCATTTAAATTATAAAAATATAATGAAATAAAATTGTTCAAACGACAAAACGTAATTCATTTATAATAAAGTAACATGAATGTTATGTAAAATTTAATTGTTTGAAATGAAAGGAAATTAAGATATAACTTAAGGTTTAAAAAGAAATGAAATTTCTCTTGCAAAGGAGACTTTTCGTCGCGTAGTATCCCCTTTTTTAAATCCCTCGCGTGGCAAAATGTATGCGCATTGTCTCGCGCGATACAAGACGGACTACATGCAAAAACCTATGTTCAATGTCGACGGCGAATAAAGACGTCATTTGGTGAGGCGCCTAACTCCCACGTACATCTTGTCGCGCCTTGTCGAGAGCTTACACGCGTGCACGTTAGCGATTGGAGTCTCTTCTTCGGGGTCACACGACACGCTTCTCAAGAAAAACAGAAAGAAACAGAGAGAGAGAGAGAGAGAGAAAGAGAGAGAGAGAGAGAGAGAGAGAGAGAGAAAGAGAGAGAGAGAAAGAGAGACCTTATAATATACCTACTCACACGATGCGTATGCATTTAGGGAATCTGGTTTCACGAATCGTTAAGTTGGTAGTGAATATCACGTAACACGATTCCCTTTTCCCGTATTTTGTTTCCATATTTGCCAACACTTTATTCCCAATAAATTTTGCAGCCGATATCATGGTAAGCAAAGCTAAGCGAGCCGGTTCTCTTCCAATGCTTCGAAAATATTATAATCGACCTGACCAAAAACCGGATCGGACTTGATATCTACCACGTAAAGCGCGGTGTTTCCGATAAGCTAATCTTTAATTCATACGACAACGAAACGTCTTCTCTTTTGACGTTCGATGAACGCACGCGTTATCTATCACGCGTCCTTCGTCATATTCCAGACATCGTTTCTCTATCTCTTATACTTATTCACGGATTAGAATATTCTTGTAAAGTTATTCGCACGAAAAATGATATACGATATGGCCAATTCATTATATACGTAGATCGTAGACAAATCGGAATCATCTCGGATAAATTATTTCCAATATTAAGATAATAATATGATTTCAGATATCGGTAGCATATCTTATCGGAAAGAAACCTTAGATTCTATCCACTATTCTCGACACTTCATTACTTTATAATTCTTTCTTATCTTCGTAAAATATGTCGGTACATATATATAGAAAGAAAGAAAGAGAGAGAGAGAGAGAGAGAGAGAGAGAGAGAGAGAGAAAGACCACATACGTAAATACATCGAGAATATAATCTATCTCGTACGAACTAATTCGCTTTTCGAGAATTCTATATCGCTATACTCACCCAATGATTTTATGTTTCAATTAATAAAGAATTTCCACGAGCTAAAATTGCTAAATCGAAAGTCATATCTTTTACGAGAAATTATCAACGATGAAATTATCTCATATCATGAAACTAACATACTATCAAATTAATCGAACAACGCTATTGTACTACATTAGTACACGCATGATATTCGTAATTTCTATCGTACGTTGTATGATTTTACAATGCTTTTGATATTGTCGTATCGAACCTCCTCTCTCTCCTCTCCCCCCCCCCCCCCCCCCCCCCCACCACCTACTACTATCTCGTCGATCGATCTTTGCCTTGAATCTTCGCTCGTTAAATTCTTACGATCATGAAAGAGCAATTAAATCGATAAAGAAACGAACACTGGAAGCAAAGGCTGAAATTGTAAGAAAAGGAAAAAAGAAAAAAAGGAAATAAAGATATAAAGAAAAAGAATTGATTTTACGCGATCAAGAAGTTTACCAAGAAGCTTTGTTTCCTGTTTGTAGAAATCCTGAACTCTCCAATATCCTTGGTCACACTGGACCGTAAATATGTTAATACTATCTCTTAAAAACTTGAGTTAGCCATACATAACAGCGTAAAGGAAATAAGGAAACGTCGTTAACCTTCCACGCATTCTCGATCCAAAAATAACAACAGGACAACGTACCTCCGAAGAAATCGGACATTTTTACGGCACGTTTCCTACGCGTTGCAACTCTTCGAAGATATGTCCTCGAAAAAGCACGAAGGATCGATACCTTCGATCTTCTCCGATTCTTTGGAAAGAGTCAAGAAATTCGAGGTAAAATGGGAGTCGAGTTTGCCGAATAAATCCACTCGATACGAGCCCAACGACCTCGAAAGGATTCTCTCTTTGCAAGAGATGCGAAATGTTAAAGGAAAAAAAAAAAAAAAAAAAAAAAAAAAAAAAAAAGAAAGAAAACGGAGAAAAAAAAAGGATGTCGTACGAAACGGAAAGGACACTAACCTTAGACGCTTTTAAGTGCCAATTTTTCTTGACCTTGCATTCAAACTCTTTATCTCTCTGTTTGTCTGTCTGTCTGTCTGTCTGTCTGTAAGTCTGTCTCCCTTTTTTCTCGTTGTTCGACCGAGTTCAAGGATATCTAGAATATTAAGTGGCGCCTAGTTTACACCTCTCATCTCAACCAACTTCCCTTCTTCTCGTTTCAACCACGAAAGAGTAACCGATCCGATCCCATCAAGGATGCCGTTAATTACGCGAAGCGTATGCATCAAGCCGCAAACCGGACGTCATTCCATCTTTCCCGCTTGAATAGATCGACGAGCTTGATCGATACCGTTCGATCTATCTTCTTCGATTTTACCTTCGGTAAAAAGATACACAACGTATAATAGCATTTTTTTTTTTTTTTTCAATTTTCTCATCAATCTTTTCAATCCCTACTTTTTCTTTTTCATTTTCTTTCTTTCTTTCTTTCTTTTGTTTTTGTTTTCGTTTTTTTTTTCCTTTCTTTCTTTCCTTTCCTTTCAGTTTTTCCTTCCTATTTTTATTTGTTTCGTGTATTTATTTTTCTTCTGTCTTTTTCTTTCAATTTTCTTTTTTTTCTTTTTTCATTTTCTTGCTTTCTTTTTTGTACTTTCCCTCTCCTTTTTTTCGTTTGCGTTGGGAAAAAAAAAAGTACAACGAGCCTGGATAAAAAAAAAAAAAAAAAAAAAAAAAAAAAAAAAGAAAAAAGAAAAAGTAAACGAGCGGGGGACAAAATTTTAACGCTTCTTCCGACGATGTTAATATCGTGGTGTCGTCTTTATAAATGGCTCGATCCACGTACATAAGTCGACGTCGATATAGTATCTTCCGATACGTTTCGTTCCCCGTGGCGAAGCATTGGAGTTGAAGAAGAAGAAAAAGAAAAAGGAAAAAAAGAAAGAAAAAGAAAAAAAAAAAAGAAGAGAAGGAAAAAAAAAAAAAAAAAAAAAATTGCATACCTATGTATGTACATAGGTATGTGTACATATTTATATTTATATATATATATATATATACACGCACGTATGTACATGCGAACTTGCGAGCACCAACTCGCGACGTTCTGTAAATCATTGGACGTTTACTGCGGTTAATTAACAGTCCTGAACCGACATGCCAGTTCGCTGCTCCTTCGCATGCTGCGCCGCGCTCTCACCACGCGGAAAAACCGCGGTCTAATGCGACCGAGAAAAAAAATCGATATAATAAGTATATGCACATACGTGCGTGCGAAAATCGAAAGTTCACCGACACCTTAAACACGATCGATACGATCTCTTTCTTACTTTTCTTCTCTTTCTTTCTATCTGTCTTTTTCTCCCTCTCCCTCTCTCTCTCTCTCTCTCTCTCTCTCTCTCTTTCTCTCTCTCTCTCTGTCTCTCTCTCTATCTCTTTCTCTTTCTTTCTCTCTTATTCATTTTTGCCAAAAAATTTATTCGTCGTAGAATTTCGTGAACAAGGCCGACCATAACCAAGCAAATTACTCGCGTTCGCGTGCTCGACCTATCGTGATATTCCAGAACTTGGAGAGTATGTAATACGATTCTTGACTATATAGCCCACGTTTTACGACCTAATTTAGTGGTCGAAAATATCGTGGGGGGAGAAGAAGCGAGGACGATAAATTTTTAAACGCGATTTTTGTCCAGCGCGTTTTGCACGTTGTCTCTTCGACGTTATCGAAAGAATTTTCGGAAGCTGATCGAGAGTAAAGTTTACCATGAAATCAAAGGCAAAACAGAGAGAGAGAGAGAGAGAGAGAGAGAGAGAGAGAACGGGGGCGGAGAGAGAGAAAGAGAGAGAGAGAAAGATAATATATAAAAATTGTAAAAATCGATTCACGATTTTTACGGATCGATAGATCGAAGAATCAGCCTTAAGGGCAATGCAATTCGAAATATCCTGCAGCAGCTGGCAAACGTGAAATACGATTAGCATTAAACTAGATATGGCCGATCTTTCAAGAGAGCGAGTAGAGCCAACTGTCTAGGCTTTCGTGTCGTATATGCCTGTAAGTCGGGTAGATCGCTGAGGGCGCCCACACCAGGTAACAAACCGTGCGACACGATCTACACACCTCTCTTTCCTTCCTCTTCGACTTACCAGGAGACGAAGGTGCTACCTGTGGCGCCGTCCTACCTCGGCACAGGTTATCGTCTTTGCGTACCGGAATTATGTTCCGTCGCAAAATACATCGAAATGTGATAATAGATCGACTTGCTCGTTTCGATGCGAAAGCAACAAAAAAGAAAAAAAGAAAAAAAGAGAGGGAGAGAGAGAGAGAAAAAAAGGAAGACAAGGAAAAACAATGTGTTAAATATCAAATCGCAAGTTTTGATAACAATGTCAAAGAAAAAAGAAAAGATGACGACGATGATGATGATAAAGAAGAAGAAGAAGAAAAAGAAGAAGAAGAGGTAGAGAAGGTGGAAAGAATGTTAGATATAAAATAGATCTAATTGTTTTACTATCGACGCATATATAAAAATTCAATGGAATGTATTACCAATCTACTTACTTCATAACGCTATTTTGTGGTGGTACCCTCTTCCCGGGTATCATAATCTTCTCATGCTTCACATCGGCATTTGTGAATTCCTATAAAGTAAAAGAAGAAAAAGAAAATAAAAAAGTCATAAATATAATGTAAAAAAGACTATTATCATGTTTATTCATAAAACTTTAAGAGGTATGTTAATATTAAAGAAATTCTACGAGCGATACGAGGCATTATCAAAAAATCGCATCTACGATTCGATCATTACGTACGCGCTCTTCATCCAAATCTTGAGATTATATTAATTATCTTTCTTAATTATTATGTCGAAGAGTCTTTAATTATCAATAATATGAATAATTATGCAACTCTGAGTCGTGTTATTCTGATGAGATATACCTTTGTTATGCCTGATGAAATCACTCGACAGAAGTCGAAGAAAATGAGAGAGAGAGAGAGAGAGAGAGAGAGAGAGTGTGTGTGTGTGTGTGTGTCTGTGTATGTGTAAAGGGAAAAAAGAGATAGATAGATCAGGAATGAAGGAGAATACTCGTAAGGGAAAAAGAAACGATACGATGAACCGAACGAAATGAACGAACTGTGTTCATGGGTGTTCATATCTTAGATGACTACATCGCCGACTGGAACCATATACTATAGTGAACTGTGAGAGAAGAACAGAGATAGAAAGAGAGAGAGAGAGAGAGAAAGAGAGAGAGAGAGAGAGAAAATGATATAAATATTCATGAAGTTCTCTATTATCTCGCGTCCCGATATGTTCTCGCTTATTGTAATTATTTATACGCATGGTACGTACAATTTAATGACCCACGAAATATAATTGTGATTTATATTAAAACGAATACAAACGATTACGGGATAACAACTGGCACGATAGATAGTTCGACGTCATTAAATCAATTATATTTTACAACGTATACGATACGCGACGATTTCATTATCGATCCTGTGAACTAAAAGTCCGAACTAAAAGAAAGGTGACATCTCACTTCTCGATTGTCCTCTTTTATCGTGTCTCGTACTCTTCTTTTCTCTCTCTCTCTCTCTCTCTCTCTCTCTCTCTCTCTCTCTCTCTCTCTCTCTCTCTCTCTCTCTCTCTCTGTCTGTCTCTGCTTGGCTCGGCACAGCCACAGGTTGTCGTAACCGAAACCCGTTATAAACGATATCAGCCAACAGTTATCACTCGTTTCTCCACCCCGATGACGGATCACGTCATTATAATCGATCTTTCTAATTCTTCTTATTTGAACATTAGAAACTCTATCCCGGTGGCCGGCCTAATGGCTGCATCGAGCTCGAGCAGGAGCTCCTTTTCTATCTCACTCCCCTCCCACCCTCCCCCCACCTCGAAAGTGACAAAACTCATTAGATCGGTCGCGACTCTCGAAAACATTTTCTATGTACGTACGAGTGTTTTTGACCATGCAGCGATTAGTTTTGAAGAAAAAGGGAGTAAAAAAAAAAAAAAAAAAAAAAAAAAAAAAAAAAAAAAAAATACACAGGAAAAAAAATATAACAAAAAAAAAAAAAAAAAAGAAAGAAAAAAAGAAAAAGAAAAGATTACTCCTCGCGAAGAATGATCCCTTTGTTACGACTAGCATATGAGCATATCCTCATATATTCGTGAGGTGGTCGGTCGACGAATTAAGAAATTAAATGACCGACTTCATTATGTATAATGCGCTCTAATTAGGCGTGGGCGACACCCTAAAGTCCCGCTACGTTAATTGTTCTTGAGCCTGCGCGGCTTCTCGATTGATGCTCATCATCTTAGACCGCAGTGTTTTTCAAATATTTCTCTTTTCTCTCTCTCTCTCTCTCTCTTTCTCTCTCTTTCACATGTACGTATAGTATAATAGCGAATGACCATTTGGAGAAAAAGAAAAAGAAAAAGAAAGTATAAAACAAAAAAAAAAAAAAGAATTGGAAACGAAAGCTGAAACAAGACCGCACCGACTTCCTTGGGACTTATTAATATAATTGATCGGTTCTCGGTCCTGACAGGTCTGACCCAGAAGAAAAAGAAAAAAAAAAAAAAGAAAGAAAGAAAAAAACAGCGTACCGAATGCGTGCTCTCACTCAAGCAACGAATCATCATCGAGTCCAAAATTTTCGATCGAGATTCATCGTTCCCGTCAGCAACACAGCAGCCACGGTGACTATTCCGAAAATCTAATAATAAGTTCATTAATTCGTTCTCCTACCGACCCAACGAATTAACTCGACCCGCTCGACCGCTCTTAAATACTTAATAAAGTCCAAACTGATCCTGCCGCAATATTAGTCGCTTGAAATCGGAGAAGAGGGGAGATGAAGAGGAGGGAGGAGGGTTGATGTGGGAGAGCGAAAAGGGTCGAGGACAGGTGAAAGAGAGAAAAAGAGAGAAAGCAATGTAGGAGGAACGATAGATAAAAGGAGATAAGGGAGGACCGAACTGAGAGGTCCGAAAGAGAGAAAGAGAGAGAATGAGAAAGAGAGAGAGACGTTCCTCTCCGGATATCTAGCTGATCAAGGAATGCGGCAGGTGACGGCAGCAGCTCGCGAGATACAAGAAGAGAAGACGTCTCTTGTTCGGAGTAAACTAAATGCTAAGAAATTCCTCCGTTCTTTTTCTTTTTTTTTTTTTTTTTCCCCTTTTCTTTTCTATTCTTTTCTTTGATCTATCATCGTCGAACGGATTATCGTCCGTACTAGTCATGGCAAATTTATTTAACGTCACTGTTATTCCGATCATTCCAAAATTTAAGACATGCAGTATTCTTAGATCATGTGTAAGGAAGAAAAAAAAAAAAAAAAAAAGAAATAATAATAATAAAATAAAGAAATAAATAAATACGTAAAAAACAAAGTAAAAATATTTGAATATAAATTCAACGATAATTTCGCATTAATGATCATAAAAAAAAAAAAAGAGGAAAAGGAAAAGAAAAAAGAAAGGAAAAAAAAGAGGTGAATTGAATTTGAAAATGGTAATGGTGAACTTACCTTTTTGTCATAGTAGCGTTCTGTATTCGTCAGATCGACGATACATTTCAGACGCGGAAACGCTTGCAGCAGTATCGTCGGCGTGAATCTGTAACAACGTACATGGGGGAGAAGCCCCCCCCCCATGTTATAAATGTGAACGTTTTCAATTTATTGATAGCATCGTAAACGATGCATTACATCGCGTCGTCGTAAAACGTAAGAAAACGACGTCTTCCTTCTTCAATTGTGAATGAGAACAAAAAAAAAAAAAAAAAAAAAAAAAGAGAAAAAAAAGAAAAGAAAAACAAGAAAAAAAAAGGAAGTTTTTCATAGATTACATTGGTAAATTTATGTAAGTGTTACTCTGATATTACCGCTTGTATATATTAGAGTAGAATATTTTTCGGAGACCCGATCAAAGGGTTAAAGGAAATAGAGGAGGAAAACAAAATAATATATATATATATATATATATATATATATATATATATAGAAGTATATAAATAGATAGATAGATAGAAAAAAAAAAAAAGAGAGAAGAAAGGATAAACGAAAAGGGCTCGAAGACGACAACGACGACGACTCGATGATATATCGCAGCTGGAAAGGGATTTCTCTCGGTTGGTACCGACAGAAATAAAAGAGGCCGGATTAAGGCGGGGGTGTCGGCCCAAATAGTTTCACCATACCCTTCGATATATCAAAAAGCTTCTGAGAGAGTCTCTCCAGGTGCGTTAAGGGCTCTGTTCTTCTCTGTCTCTTATGCATCGAGCACGGGCCGAACGCTTTGTCTATGGGACACGGATGAGAACGAAACTGAACGAACCCCCATAAATAAACAACCCTCTGTCTCTCTCTTTCTCTCTCTCTCTCTCTCTCTCTCTCTCTCTCTCTCTCTCTCTCTCTCTCTCACACTTACACACTCACATTCACACTCAGATTCTCTCTCTCTCTTTCTCTCTCTCACACACACACACACAAACATATACTCCTTCTCTTCAGTTTCATCGTAAGCGTTCTCGAAGTTATTAAAAGAAGGTGCTGCGGAATTTATTGACAAAAAGAATCGGTTCGATTCGAGATATATTACGAGAACATTGGGCTAATACGATTCGACGAAGATTAAAGTTCTGAACGAACGAGAAAGTGAGAGAATCAACGCGGGCGCCGTTAAAGTCACGCCAACAACTTCATTTTGTTCTATTTTGTTTCATTCTCTTTCTACAAGACTGCTCTTTCGTTAATATTTATATAATTTTCAATGATATTCACATGATTTTACGCTCATCATTATATCGAAATATCAATCTTTTCACGTCAGGCTTTATAACACTCACCTTTGTTCGGGCGTTAAATTGTTGACTACGGCCTGAAACAGAAAAACAAAAAATAATATATTTAATGAACAAAAATGAAAATGTTCGCGAAATATAAAACTTGAATCCTTTTTAAATAGAAAAGAAACGTCGTCTTTCATCATCGAATGATTATCACGAGGAAGATGTAAAAAAGGAGAAGGATCACTTTAAATGACTTTTTCTTTCACGAGCAGAGAGAATTTCTACCGTGCGCATGAAAGTTAGCACGTAAAAAGCTAAGTCATCGTAAACGCGCGAGCCATGGTAAATTAATAGCGCAACAAGGTACACGCACAAGGAAAAACTTTACGTGTAGATAGGGCTACATCTTTTGAGTTGATTGATTGGCCGAAATCTTTGGCCTGGAGGATAACGATACGTGATGACGGCGATAATCACAAGAAGTCAAAGGCACGCTTCCGAAAAGGAAATCAAAGGAGAAGGATGATCCAGCGATTTTCGTCGATACACCTTCGTACGTGATATCGTTTCGAAGCTAATAAATGCGGACAGTCGTACAAGCCTCGAACACGTTATTAATCATCGTATTTTACACGATTTACGATGATGTTGTATCTTCGGAATGTATCTTAATACTCGTTAGATACATATTAAATGATCGTGACTATACGTCGTATAAATAAATCATATATATATATATATATATATATATATATATATATATATATATATATATGTTTTCTTATACAAATTGAAAGAAATAAATTTATTATTTGAAAAAGTTCTTTTTTTTTTTTTTTTTTTTTTTTTTAAATTTCTCCATTTACCAATAGTCTAATATATTCGAAAGAAGAATTTATAAGTGACTAGAAAAAAAAGACGCGTATAAAACGATGCTCATTGAGAATCGTGGGGGCACGTAAATTGAAAGTTTCCCCTTCTTCAAAGTCCTCTTACCTTAGCATAGCACCCGCTATGGGTGGGCTAATGGTAATTACTGGTTTAGACCGTGCGATCCGATTGGCTGGGCGGAGAGATCGTATCTACGGATGAGTACGGAATGAGTATCGGTCGCATTAATAACGGGCCCGTTGCCCTATCGCTTTCGTGTCCGAACGTAATAATCCGACGTTGACTAGGCGTGAGATACTTTTCTTGTCGTTCCGTAAGACCGGCCCGGTATTAGCCGGAGCAACGAGTTTTCGAACATGAAGTCGTTTCGATACGACGCACGAAATCGATTGCGTTACACGACGGAGAAACGATAAAAAAGAAAAAAAAAAGAAAAAGAAAAAAAAAAGAAAAAAGAAAAAAAAGAGAGAGAGAGAAAGAAAGAAAGGAAAGAAAAAAGATAATGAAACAAATGAAAAAAGTAATAAAAGGGAAAATAAAAAAAAAAAAAAAGAAAAAGAAAGAAAGAAAAAATCTCTAAGAACCTCTTCCGATTATCTATCACTCGATATCTATGATAAAAATTGAATGAACGTGCGAATGATAACGGCGTAAGAGATATGACGTCCGTCGTTCGGTCGAACGAAGATTTACGTATTTACGTTTGGAATGAAAGAATGAAAGAGAGAGAGAGAGAGAGAGAGAGAGAGAGAGAGAAGGAGAAAAGGCGCGAAGTAAATACGGAGATTTACGAGCCTCCTTCGGGAGAAGAGCTCGGCACTCCTTCAGGAAAGGATTCGGGAATGGCGCCTTTGGTCAATGGATCGAACGGAGAAAGAAAGAATGCCGAGATCGAAGAAGAGAAAAGTAAAGAAAAAAATAAAGAGAGAAAGAGAGAGAGAGAGAGAGAGATGGAAGACCGACCGAGTAGCCTCTGCCCACCTGCGAAATTTACCAACCCTACCTTCGAAGGACTCTTCGAGTCGTTTCAAGGGAGTTTATTTTTCGCACGGGATTGAAGTTGGATCGTTCTCGCCGTTGATTCCACCATTCAATTTCACGATCCTTAGTCTAATATATGGCCGCGTCTAAATCAGGATTATCGGACGACGAGCCGCGGCCGCCATTGTAAGGCTTTTGTGACCGGCCAAATGCACTTCCATCGTTTCTTTCCTTTCCCCGATCCCCACCAACTTCTTCCTTCTTTGCGTACGCGCCCGAAATACATTTAAGACGCGTGTGCCTCTCATATCCCCCAGGTACAAAAACTGGGATATCCTTGAACGTTCTTTCTGACTGTGTAAATCCTGAAAATCGACGGATTCGATTGGACCTACCGCAGCCGGACAGGAAGTCGCGATTCTTTCGAATTTTCTTTTTTCAAATTTCTTTTTTTTTTTCGTATCTTTTCTTTCCCGGATGAAGAAAGACGAAAAAAAAAAAAAAAAAAAGGCATCGGACGACGGAATTCGAAAGGAATTTCTTTTTTTTTTCTTTTTTTTTTCTTTTTTTTTTTTTTTTTTTTTTTTGGAAGAAGAAAAAAACAAACTAATTCGAACGGATCATCGAAAAGAAGACTATTCTCGATATGTGAGTATCATCGATATCATCCAAAATACTCGATCGCACTCGAGAACCATAGGAATCTTTTGGCTGAGAGAATCGAGGAGCACTCGCGCGCTTGCTCCTACCCGCCACCCCATCCCCACCCCACCTAAACGTGGGCGTTGGGCAACGGTAGATATCTTTGGTATTTATTGGAAATATTTATGAAGGGTGCCCTTTCATGCTTTCGCACCGAGTGGGCTGTAATACCCACTGTACAAGAGAAAGAGAGAAAAGATTCCACCGGCTTGAAATCGACGCACACGATTTTGTTAAAACCGGCACCGGGAGAAAACTTTTCAACGAGAATCCTTTTTTTTTCTTCTTCTTCTTCTTCTTCTTCTTCTTCTTTTTTTTTTCTTTCTTTCTTTTTACATATGGCACGCGTGAGATGAAACATAAATGTAAACGAAAGACCTCGCTCTTTCTCTCAATTATCATCTCCTTTCACTTATCCCATCCAAAAGGGATATTGTTACGAGTGAATACGATCGATGTAATTGTTGCTTTCGCAATATATTTTCAATGAAAAAAAAAAAAAAAAAAGTCATACGCGTATGGAAAAAACGGAGAGGGATGGGGGGGGGGGGAGAGATTTTCAATTTTACAAAAGGTCAAATTCTGATTCAGCCATTTTACGTGAAGAAAGGAATGTCTTTCGAAAGGTCAACTTCGATGTTTCTCGCATTAAAGTATATCGTCGATTCCCACGCAGACGTCAAAGATCGAATGCGATTTCGAGAGAGAATTTCGAAAGAATTTGCGTTCGTATGTTCCTCTCTCTCTCTCTCTCTCTCCTCTCTCTATCTCTTGTTCTCTCTCTTTCTTTTTGGCTTTTGCTCGCTCGTGTACGTATTGAATTGAGACGAGACGAGAACCGTAGGTGACCCATTTTAAATCGTTCGAAATCTTTCTGCCAAACGAGTAAGTAAGTGGATACGGGTAACGTTTGCGCATAGATCAGTTAGAGGAACACTCATATAAAAGTCTATATGGCCTTTCCATGCGATTCACCACGAATGTTGCACCCAATTTCGTCCGAGAAAACGTTTCTATACTATTCCATTACTATGTATATTACATATACGTAAAATAAAAACATGATCAAATTTAAACAATGAATAAACAATATACTTAAGTTTATTTACCCGTAAAGATAGTTCTCGAGTCGTATAATATAAATACTTTTAAAATCGATATGCGATCATTTAATATCACGAACGTTCTCTCTTTCTCTTTCTCTCTCTCTCTCTCTTTCTCTGTTACATCATCCTGCTCATGAAAGAAATAACCTGGTAAATATATATATATATATATATGTGATAGCAAAAATATAATAATTCATTGACAATCGAAATGCAAACGACGTCTATCACGTATTTCCCGTATTCTATGAAAAAGCAATCGTTCGGAGTTTCAACATCTTCGATATCGTTCAACGTGTAACTCCGGCATTTTATTTATTCGATGCTCCTTGCCATGGGAAATACAGCGAGACGCAATGGTTTACGTTACGTTCGAAGCAATAGTACGGAAAGTAGTAATAGTATTGAGGAAAAGAGCATCGAACGTCCCAGCAATGTATTATTATGCGTACTTTTCTACGGTTAGCCGGTGGTTAGAAATCGTTCGAGCGATTTTACTTCCTACATACGTCGAGTTTACGCTCTTCAGAAAATTCTCCAGAACGTCGTTATTGCTCCACGAATGGTGGACGTTAGAAGGAGCAAATTTCCTATCGTCTCTTGTTCGTTTATACGTCGATAAATAATAATAATAATAATAATAATAGTAATAATAATAATAATAATAATAATAATAATAATAATAATAATAATAATAATAATAATCCGTATCTCCTATCCGTAGTTCATCCCGTCCCGTGAAATAATTTCACTACTACGAGAACAAACGAATATCTCATAAAATATTTCAACTATTTTCTAAGACCATAGGAGAGGAGCGCCAATTAAATCAAATTCGTGAAAGTCCATAAAGAGAGAAATAGATATATATATATATATATATATATACAGAAAGAGAGAGAGAGAGAGAGAGAGACAGAGGGAAAGAGAAAAGAAATTAATGGTTTACCTAAATCACTTTGGAACGTTCTAAGAGGTGTTTTCGATGTTGAAAAGCACACACATACAAGCTTGTAAAATACGTTAGTGTGAGGAAAGGAGAATCCTACAGGTGCGTCTCCTTTTCTTTAACATACAAGGATCAGGAGTCTTCCCCATCGACGAGATAAAAAATGAATCAGGGAACCATCAATCCTGGTACGCGTGCCCCGCAGACAAGGCGATTTCGAGAAGAACGAAACGCCGACTTTACGAGAAGCCCCCGTAGAAAATCGATTCACCACCCGCGTGGAGAAGCTAATAATCTTGCGCGATTCTAAGTCCTTTCCGCGCTGACCCTATCTGCGATTCCAAGATCGTTAGAAAAGCCGACAACACGTTTGACTGAAGTCTTCTTCTTCTTCTTCTTCTTCTTCTTCTTCTTCTTCTACTTTTTTTTTTTTTTTTTTCTAA
>NC_062193.1:6954387-6959387 GCF_912470025.1 Vespa velutina
TATACATTCACACACACACACACACACACACACACACACACACACACACACACACACACACACATACATATATATATATATATATATGTACAGAAGAAGAAAAAGAAAAAAGTTGATCTCGCCCACGATCTTTAACGAGAACAAGAGATCTGGCTGATGAGATAATTCGACGATCTATTTTACATGACGACCTCGCATTACGTTAATACGTGGAGTAACGAAGGATAAAATTCGCCTATTAAAAAGGAAAAAAAAGAATAAGAGAGAGAGAGAAAGAGAGAGAGATAAACAGGCAGACAGAAAGATAAAGAAAGATGAGAAACATAATAAGAATAAAACGATATTGAAATGGGACACAGCAAGATGTCGATTCTTTGCCAAGCACCCTTTCATCGTGTCTAAAGTTAAATCAAAAAAAGGGGGACGTATAACTAGCGATAAATAGCGCGACAAGAAGTAATCCAACTAGAGGGCGGGGAGGGGCAGGGGTGCTGGGGGTGAGGTGCAATTTTGCAAATGCGCATTCACGGTCGCGGCTCGCGGCACTTCCTGAAAAATTTCATCGGCAAACGACATGTTTATACGACTTTTGTTCGTTTGGTGTCGATCGGTGTGGCATAACTTCGAAAAGTCAAACTCGTTCTGGCGCAGTGGGTCTCGACTTGACGCACGACTCCCTCTTTTCGAGGCGCCAGCCTGCTAAAAGAGGAAGAAGTAGAAAAAGTAAAAGAAAAAAGAGAAGAAGAAGAAGAAGAAAAAGGAGAAGAACAAGAAGAAGAAGAAGAAGAAGAAGAAGAAGAAGAAGATGCTGGGAAACGAAGAAGAATAACTAAAAGAAGATAAAGAGAAGGAAAGGAAATGAAAGAAGAAGAAGAAGAAGAAGAAAGAGTAGAAGGCGTTCCGTCGAAACGCGGTGTCGGAGCCAGATAAGATCTTTGAAACGGGGATCAGTAATATTTTACAAAGTCATCGAAGTTGCTCGCTAACTTCGGCATAAATTACTATCGCCGGCTCCGTCTTATTTCTTTCTTCCTTTCTTCCTTTCTTCCTTTCTTTCTCTATCTATCTATATTTATCTCTCTTTCTCTTTCTCTGACCTCCCTTTTCTTCTCTTTCGCGACCGAACTCAGGTTCGTTCTTTGCTCCATGGGAAAGAGAAAAGAAGACGCGAGGTGGATCCTCTCGGACCCTCTTCGCTACGGGGAGCGTTAAACAAACACTTACCATTGCTAATAACACGGAACGCCACTAGCACGAGCAATATGCCGGCACGAAACAACGATAAATTAAACCCGTAGCAAAGGGCGTAGAACCCTTCTGAATCGCGATACAATACGTTTCTCAAATTATTAATCGTGTACTTATTAAACGTTACTTATCCTTTATTATTATCATCTCATGAAAATATTTTCTCTCAGTGAACGAATTTCTTTCGTATCGTAAAGATATGGATTTTCTTTGAAAATATGCGATAACGAGGAAGAAATAATGTCGTTGGTATATATGTATGTAAGTTTCCTACGTTTCTTCCGATCTCAAACGGGACCCGAAGGATTCTTCTTGTTTACTCGAATAACGACAGGGGATTTACGTGGAAAAACGAAGTAAAACGAATACGAAGAAAACGGAACTTGGTTACGCGAGAAACGCATTTTTCTTTTTCCATGAGATTTCGTAAGATTCACCGCTGTGAACTCTCACAGGAGCTCCTAAAAGAGACTTCAACCGTAAAATCGGCTGTTTACCCGCCAGATTAGCGTCCTACAAGGAGAAAGAGAGAGAGAGAGACAGAGAGAGAGAGAGAGAAAGTGTACGTGTGTATGTGTATGTGTGAGAGAGAAAGAGAGAGAGAAAAAAAAGGGAGAAAGAAAGAGAGAGACACAATGATGCCGTTTATTATCTCCGACGGCGTACAAATCCATTACCACAGTGGTCAAGGGCCGATTGCTTAACTCTTTTGAAAATGTCAGATGGGCCACCGAACGATGTACCAGCCGTGACACGAATACGTCGGATAATCGCGAAGGAACTCGTTTATAAATCATATTCGTAATTACGAATACGAGAAAGAGAAAGATCATATCTCGTGAATCTTTCAATTTCAAAAAAGGAAACGAAAAGGCGGCAAGTAAGAGGGAGGTATCGAGGGGATGAGAGAAAAAAAAAAGAAAGAAAGACAAGAAAAAAAAAAAAAGATAATTCTCTAGCTAGTTATACATCTAGAATTAAAGTATTACATCAATTACAACGCTATATTGTCTACGCAACTATGTAAATTTCGACGCGTTGTTTTTCGTTCGACCCTCCCATTCATCATGTCGACGGGAACAAAGAGAAAGAGACAGACAGACATATAGAGAAAGAAAGAAAAAGAAAGAGAAAGAGAAAGAGAAAGAGAGAGAGAGAGAAGTATCGGTGCAGATATCTATCCACAAGGATGATGACGACGAGGGTGGTTAGACCGAGTGTAACTGAGAAGTTAACACGATAATCATCTGAAATGCTAAAGATTTTTAGGGGGTTGAAATACAGATATCACCCACGTCGAGAGACGTATACATCCTCTATTTTGGGTCCTTCCTTCCAAAAAAAAAAAAAAAAAGAAAAAAAGAAAAAAAAAGAAAAAAAGAAAAAAAAACAAAAACAAAAAAGAAAGAAAACCAAAAAAAAAAAAACCAACGCGTTCTCCTATAGTCCCCAGGAATTAATATTCAGCCGTCGTGCAGAAATCGCCCACTGCGTTTCGATAGTCTCGACGAAAGAAAGAATTTCTGGCATTCAGAACGCACGACAAAAGTCCGTACGCATACGGTGAGCGTGGGTGGTAACAGGGATCTCAAAGATGCTTGGAGAAACCGAACTACCGAAACGTTATCCGATTACAAAAATATAAATTTTCAATAAAATACAGAGAGGAAAAAAAAAAGAAAAGGAAAAAAAAGATGAAAGAAAAAGAAGAAGAAGAAGAAGAAGGAAAAATGAAGCAGAAGAAGAAAAACAAAATTAAAATACACGACGTTTAATATGTACGTATAGCCATGTCAATTCGTTGTCCGTAGACAACGACGATTCTCCCCTTTTTTTTATCACGAACGTGTCCTGATTTACGCGATCGAAACGAAACACGACGATACAGCGTACATCTCATTGCCTTTTACGACTATTTATAACGACCGGATATTGCCTTCGAGCAGATTCCGTTCTGTAAAAATACGTGTATATCTCGTTCTCTCTCCCACGAGTATAGATATATCAACCTATAAAATGGACTCTATGTGTATCGCCACACTCACGAACAAAATCAATTTCAATTTCGATACTCTCCTTATATATTATCTCGAAACTCCCTATCGTTTAATTTGCAAAGATGTACGATGCTTTTTATCTTTTTACTTCTTTTTATTTTTTTCTTTTTTTAATTTTTTTTTTTTTTTATTTTCTTTTTTTTTCTTTTTTTTTTTAATATATATATATATATATATATATATATATATATATGAGAAAGATTGTAAGGGGAGGGGAGGGGAGAGGGTGGAAACTACTCAAAGAAACAGGTCTACCGAAAACTGTTTAAATTCTCTCGCTGAACAAATACGCGTGTTATTACGAAGGAAGATATTTACGGCACGCGTGTGATTCTCATCTTTCGGCGAGAGTAAAAAGAAGAGAAATGGAGAGAGAAAGAGAGAGAGAGAGAGAGAGAGAGAGAGGAGGAAGAACGAACTTATGTACATACAAACATACAAACATACAAACATACAAACATATATACGTATGTATGTATAGATTTGAAAGGTGTATCGGCGCGTAGCGTATCGCGTTACGTGCGAGCCGACGTTTGTTACAAGGCACGAAACGGAAGAGATGAAGAAGCATTCGTTGTAAAGGGTTCGAAGGAAGAGCGAGAATGGATACTGGCGTGGGCCTCTTGAAGGCCCTATTAACGAGTGACCCCCCGCGGCCGACCACAGCGGGCCCAATCAGACCCGTGGCTTCGATTCCAAGTCGGTCCTGTCGACTCTCTCCAACTTGTTTTATGTAATGCCCGCGACGCCAGAATCAATTAGCCAAGGCACCCTCCTATTTTGCGTATGCATGCGCGGCGCTATATGCATAGGCTGGACCGATCCGAACCGAAAACTTATTTGCAAGCTGGCGCTCGGTCCGCGAGAGACTCCTCTCTCCGACTTGCTGCTTGATCTCCGATGTGCCGATGTTCGACCGGTAGACAAGTATAACCGGTTTCGTTCGTACCACCGAGTTAGGCGAAAATTAAATGGCTCGAGACTAACGCGAGATCTTCATTCTTTTTTTATTATTATTATTATTTTTTTCTTTTCTTTTTCCTTTTTTCTTTTCTTTTTTTCTTTTTTTTTTTTTTTTTTAAAGATGGGCGGAAGGAAGATCCATTTCTCACGACATTTTGAAGGATCCATAAAACAAGAGAACGTATGTATGAGTAAATCATAACAGGTTGAAAGTTGAAATTATTTAAAGATGATCATATCGAGTGGAAGTATGGGATCGTTGTTAAAAAAAAAAAAAAAAAAAAGAAAAAAAAAGAAAAAAGAAAGAAAGAAAGAAAGAGAGAAAAAAAAGAAAAACAACGCACGGAGTATTCAATTAGCGAGGAGCATCATCCTTCGGTACTTTAATGAGGTAAAGCCGAAGATATAAAAATGGTTTATGCCCCGCGAAAGTCGACACCGCGATGCCATCAATTAGGGGAACCACGGAGAGGTAGAAAACAGTCTGGTATAATCAACATATTCAACGTGGCAAATGAGACGAGTCTTAAATCGATAACGACGGGCTAGCCAATTTTCAATTAGCCCTTCTCTGACCTCGATGAAAGAAAACGAAAAGAAGATGCGAAGAAGTTATCGGTGATATTTTCTTCCATGGCGACGCGTCAACAGGCTCGCGAAAGAAAAGAAAAGGAAAAAAAAAAAAAAAAGAAAAGAAAACGAAGGAGAAAAAGTAGGGAGGAGGAGAAGAAG
>NC_062193.1:6961887-6979387 GCF_912470025.1 Vespa velutina
CGCAAGTAAAGCTAGATTACTAGGCATGTTTATTGATTTATTACGATACTTACTTCCTTTAGCGGTACTTTAAACGGCAAGATTTTCGTGCCCTTTATAACTTCTCCGTACGGTTTGTAATCGAGCCATCTATAACACCATACAAATAAAAGATTAAACGAATAAAACTTAATTCATTCTTTTAATTTAAATGTTATATTTATATTAGCCTGTTAACGATAAGATAACAGACGAATTTAACTTATACTTGCTTGTATGTGTGTCTAACGATACAGTTTCTATATGCGATTATGCGTAAAATTATTATCAATGAATATCACGAATGAAACATTATGATTAAAATCGATCGATTTTTGAAAATTTCACTTCGAAAGTTTTTTCCTCAAATCTTATTGTATTCTGAATAAAATAAATTTAATAAATGCATTACACTAATTATTATAACGAGATAAATCTTACCATTGGATAATGACGAAAAAATCTTTTTTTTTCTAAGGTCAACAAAATACAAAAAAGAAAAAAAAAGAAAAATCAAATTCAACGCGAATGTTTTTTTTTTTTTTTTTTTTTTTTTTTTTTTTTTTTTTTTTTTCGAATAAAGCGCCTCGTAACGTAAGATTTACAAACTACTTACTCGCGTCAAATCGTTATATGGTCAATAGAAAAAAAAAAAAAATGAGTCTACCGTTTTACGCCATTAATCGTATTCTTAATATCACGTAACGTATGATCATTTATCATACTTGTATATTAAAAGATCAAATGAAATTTTAATTACGAAAGTATGGGAAAGAAATTCGCGCATTTTTTCGGTCGATAAAATAGTTAACCACCATGTATGTATATATGTATGTATATCGCGTCAAATAATATACATTTCCCGTTACGTATTACATTAAGAAAAATATAATTTTTTACAATTCTATACGAATCCTTAAAAATACAAAACTCTTCCTTTCAAAATATTAATCGCAAAATTATGTTAATGAGCTATCATACGTCGTAATCGCAATACGAAGCGTCACAACCTAACCTCCAAAACAATGTGACCTCCATTTCGTTCGCGTAAACAAGCACTTGTAGCTGCTCGACGTTGTTTCACGTCATATCATTGAGTAAAAATTATGCGAGACTCACCCGTCGGGTACAGATTTCGTCATAATCGTTGCTAAATCAGAAATTTTTTCACCCGAAAATCAAAAGCATTACACTGAAACGTATTACCACACAACCACAGCACATGCACGCAGCAGACAAACGCACTGTTAGACGGTCGCGACGCAGAACGATCGATCGATCTCTCGATTTTCGCGCGCAACAGCGTCCTTCGACCAAAACATTATTGGCCAATTCTACCATACAAATTGTTATCGACCCGATATATAAAAATGTAATATTTACATATTCTTTACGTATAAATATAAATTATTTCGATATAATTTTTATACGAATTAATCATTTAAATATAACGCATCTATCCCAATATTACAAAAAGTAACCTCTATATAAATTTTTTCAGCATATTATATATATAGAATTTTTATATCTACCTCTCTTGATAATATTAATAATTTGTCTGTATGTATATATATAGATATATACATATATGTATATATATATATATATAATTTCTTAAAAATAATGTAAAAATATCATCCAGAATATATTTGGTCTTATTTTCAAAAATCGTTATTGTTGATGAAACTAAAGTAACACAATGTATGTAATATCTAACATAATTTGTTTAAATAAAGATATGTAATGTTAAAGATTCTTTATATTGTTTCTTATTTATGTAAAATTCTTTAGTTCACTATGTAAAATTTCAATTCGTATTATTTTGTATACTCACCAGAAACTTATGTAATAATTGTACAATTTGCTTCAATCAATTCTTCTATATATATATATGTGTGTGTGTGTATTTGTATGTTCTCTCTCTCTCTCTCTATATATATATACATATATAGGACAATAATACCGTCACAAAAGCAACTATTGAACATTTGCTAGGAGTATTTTATAATGCTATAATACTCTCTTAATTTTTAGGCAATATCAGGGACAAGGATTATTAAGAAAATCATTTTTATTAACTAGTTGGGCATTGTACTTCTCCTTCCTTTGTTGCTTTTAATGGTAAAATTTCATTTAATATTTTTTTCTCCAAGTCCAATAATGCAGGCGGTTTCTTGTACTAAAAATATTAAATCTTATTCTCACATTAAACTTTTAAAAAGATAAGCCAAATATATAACATACCGTGATAATAAGAGTGTTATATTGATGAGTATAGGTAATTCTATCCTGTTCAGGTTTTAAATTAATACGCTCTAAATCTGGAACTTTTATTTTTTTAAAATATTTTTTGTTGCTTGTACGTATAGTAATAGTACCATCGTCCTCTGCTGTTATCGAATATACTGATATTGGATAAGGTAAATTTCTAATTCTCCACTCCAAAGCAGTTTTTGTAATTCTCCTAGTAATAAATGGCTGAAAATATATTTCTATTAATAATAAAAAATTTTTTTAATGCAATATATTATTAATGCTAACCAATAAAATAAATTAAATCCATGATATTCATATATAATATGTAAAAATAAAGAATTGTATATAGATTAATCAATGTCTAATTAAATTGTTAAAATTAAAAATTTTATAAATAATAGAATTTAACAATTTTTATAAATGATACGTGATCTTTGTCTTTACACAATATATAATTCTAAACATATAATTCTAAAAATGTATAAATAAAATGTACATACAGTGCTTGAACTTTCCTGTATCCCATAAGTTTCTATATTATTCTTTTTAATTTCTGGATCTCCTATTTCCACAATCCAATCAGTATTTTTAACAAAATTTCCTTTCTCTTTCCATGCCCTGCGTACTAATACATTTGTATCCATATGATATTCTTCTACCATTTCTTTACCATCTTCCATTAAAAAATGTACTTTCCTCCTACCTATATAATTATAAAAGTATTAATATAAAACAAATGAAAATGATATAACTTTATATGAATGCTCAATAAAACTATAAACTTTTTAAAAAGAAATTATGTGACACACATAAATTTTTCAAAACCATATAAAACTCATTAATTTTCAACTTATCGACAATTATCATTTGAAAATGACATCTTAAATTATGATTATTAATGTCTATTGAAAAAATTAATATTAATGTTATACATTATGTTTAAATCACTCATGATCATGACAGTTGATTATTGATCAAACATTTTTCAGGTTAAATTATTATCCTAACACCTGTACATACAAAATAATACTGAAAATATTTCATAAAAATTAATATAACAATTTCCAATGAGATTAATAAAAGAAAATTATTACATATAAAAGTTATCTTACCATCTTGTATGATTGCGGTCTTTTTGGCATTTTGAATGCGTTTCAACCATAAATTAGTCGCCATTAGTAAATAAGTTAAAACCACGAGCTATGTATATGATAGATATAGAATGAAGATTTTTGTCCACTTTGAATCGTAGAGTTCGATTTTACCATCTGTCTACTCTGCACGATATTATCGATTACATATATATATATATATATATATATATATATATATATATATATATATATATATATATATATATATATATATATATAGAGTTAATATTTTCAACAAATCGATAAATATTTAACAAATTATATTCGAAGAATAAGTTTCACGTTGAAACTTGTAATTATAAAATAAAACGTAAAATTAGACGCAACAAATTAGCTCGGTTATAATAACATTTATAATGACGAATAACAAGTATTACAAAATAAGTAATACAAATGTATTAAGATAATCCGAATTTCTGTACGTAAAGGTTATTACGTATAAAGATCCAATAAAATTATAAACAAATAATATATATTGTCGATGTTGAAAGATACGGACGAGAAAAAAAAAAAAGAAAAAAGAAGACAATTCTTTTTTTTTTCTTGTTCGTATCGAATTATATCTGCCACCATTTTTTCTTTCCTTTTTACCTTCTATATCCTTTACATTACACGAATGTGGAATATATTAGCATTGAATAATATAAAACACAATTTTAATAACTTGAGATATTTTTTTATATTCTTTAAATTGATCTAAATATCTGACGATTTAAAAGAGAAATACGCGTTGCTACTTTAACGGTCAGAATGTGATTGAGTGTTTGATTCTACGTATGAACGACGAAAGTTGCGATCTTATTGGCTTATTATTTACCCGCTTTGTTAATGTAATTTTGAAAGTATTAAATAACCAAAAGTAATAATTTTTTCTTTCTCTGTTCTTTTTTCTTTTTTATATATCACTTTATTTATGCCAGACGATTGATTAAAATCTTTATTTTTTTGATAAATTATTTATTTAAAAGAATTATCATTTATATTTTATTTTATATATAACACGTTAATAAAAAAAAAAAAAAAAAATATATATATATATATTTAAAGGTCTTCTTTCAGATATAAGCATACAAACTATTGTGGTACTTTCCCCAGTGATTTATTCAATTTATTTATACAATATAGAAATTTAATGACAAATGGAGATCTTGAATGTATTTATGCAATTCCGTACAAATCAGGTTTATTTATACAATAGCAAAGCAGAGTATTTGTGTATATAGTTTACATAAGAATTTCAATGGTAAAATCTCTGCTTGCAAAGTACGGTACAGCAAAAGGCATCCTACACCCAGTAGTATGAATATAATCGTGCATGTAAATGTTAATAAAGGACTGATTATTATTATTATAATTATTATTATTAATTATCGACATAAACTGGATTTTCTTTTGTTGTTTAATGTTACAATATATATTCAGTTATTACTTTTCTTGTATATGTATTTATATATACAAGTAAGCATATACATAAATACATATATATGTCTTATTTATATTTATAGTATTTATAGAAAATTATACTAACTACATCAATATATACATAAAAAGGCAAATGTGAAATACTCGAACATTTCTCACCTCTTATTTTATAAAAATATCTGTATTTATTGTTTGTTCGTATTTTAATGAATACTCGATATTGTGTAGCATTACAGTATATCGTCCTTGATGTACTCACAAAAATTGTATCATTTCTTATATCGTATTTAGATTATATCACACATATTATCTGAATAGTTTAAAAACATTTCTGAAAGCGACATTACTATGTGTGAAAATCAATACATTTTACAGATCAAATTGTATAACTTTGCAATACTTGAGCAATGTTTCGATCATTTGCCTTTTATCACCCAATATTTTGCTTACTTTATTCCCATTTAAATGCAGATATAACTTTGCATTTCAATCATCTTTCAGAGCATAATCTCTGAATTTTGATTTCTTTGAATCCTCAGATGGAGCATAACCTTGACTTAAAAGAATTTTAGTTTCATAGTCCACTCGTATATTCGCATATTTATATACTATATTGATTTATAAAAAAAAAAAAAAAAAAAAAAAAAAAAAAAAAAAAAAAAAAAAAAAAAAAAAAAAATATTACTTTTCATTCCGAATTTATGCATATCTGATGATAAATCATGCGAACAACGCATAAATTTTGACCTTTTTATGCATTTTATTAAATTGCAGTCATAATCGATGGCTTGCATTAACTAATCACACATTTCGACAAAATCGTTATATATGTATGTATAATATTCATAGATAAATACAATCATACCGAAATGTAATAAACCTTTGTTTTTAAGGACAAAGGAATTAAAAGACAGCACAATCACTTATTGTGAAAGAAGTACAACAGTGCGTACTTGCACTTGGTAAAGTTAACTAATGTATGTATCCTAAGCATAAAAAGCAGGAAGAAGAGTACTGGAATAAGAGATCAATTGCGCACTTATTTGATCGTGGCGATTCTCATCTATAATTTTACGATTAAAATTGAACACTTTTAAACTTTGCCAAAAATAATATAAAAAAAGGGGAAAAAAAAAAAAACAAAAAAAAAAAGAACCAAGTCCAAAAGTAATCATCGTTTAAGTCTGTCGTCCGTTGTGCAAGTTCATTTTACTTTTTTCTGTTCTTAGGACACTTTACCATCGTGCTTGGTTTTATTCGTTTTAACAATATGCAAATCCAGGGTGATAATTTAGCATACAAAGTTATGGAGGTAGTTGAAGTGAACACGTAAACGTCTTTCGTAAACAACCATACTGGTAAAATCGCTGCAACAAAAGAAGGTACACAAATATTCTTATTTTATACCGTTTTTATATAAGTTCTCCAAATCTGTTGAAGACATTACATGAGAAACATCGGTCTTCGATTATAGAACTTTCATGTTCGAAACTTCGCTCTTTGAAAAAAAGAATATACATAATACATATACATATAATATTTGACGTAAGTTTCACTGATAAGATACATTCAATGTGAATAACATATATATATATATATATATATATATATATATATATATATATATATATATATATTACGTCTGCAATTTTACCATCATTTTTGGTCATTATATGACCTAAATCGTAGATCATTTCTTTTTCTTTCCCTATCCAGAATCCTCAATATTTTGATAAATATGTACACGATAAACGTACATATATACATACACACATATATATATATATATATATGTATATGTATATGTATATATAATATTACGTAGCTCTTTCGATAAGTTTAATACGCGATTTTTGGCAAATTCGTTGTTCAATCGAATAGCGTGCAAAATATGTCAAATGCGAAGTCATGAAGTCCATTCGACAAAAGGATTGTATCGCAAATATATTTCTCTGGCTTTAACACAAAGCTCGTAAAGTCAACATCATCGTTAACATTGTAATCGTCCTTATGGACTTATTCGCTATTACAACGATAGCGATATTTTCTGAATAATCAATCGTTTTTATAATACGATCCTTTAACAGTTTCATTCCTTGTGTTCAGGATCTGGTTTTGTCTTCGGTTCCATTGATGAAGGATGATGAGGATTTGTTTGATTTCTCGGTACAAGCAAGACATTGCCATCGGCAGATTGTTGAAGACTGTATTCGTATGGATGATATTGATTACCATCGGGATCTCGAAGAGACTAAAAAATAAAAATTATATATTCACAATTGCGCCATCTTTTTATTTGATAATTATTGTTTATATGAATAATATACGAATAATTAGCAATTATTATCAAAATTATCTTATCGAAATGAAATTCAGTTCTCCAATCGTTTCTTGTATTATTAGATACTAATAACAAGTAATAAATAATTTTACTTAGATAATTTAAATGGGTACGTAAAAAAACATTACGATCTTGCAAAAGTAATATAAACATAATGCTTTTGCAAGAAAACGATAGGAGATAGTAGACATTATCGTATGACTATAATAATTCTTTGTACTGACCTGGAAAACGTGGCGATAAAGTTGACTGAACTTGTCTTTAACGCGTTGCCTTTCAAGAAGCATAAAATCATGCTCCCGAATGAGTCTCATTTTACGATCGCGCATCTCTTTTACTTCGTCGGCAAGACTGATGATTTGATCGAGTTTACGTTTGCGACAATTCTGTGCTGCCACTTTATTCTTTCCTCGCCTCCTAATATCACGTATCAGAGATAATTGTGCCTCGCTGAGATCGTATTTGCTTAAACGTTCGTTAAATTCGTCCATAGGTAAATTGATTATGTCGTTCACTGGGATCGGCACATTTAACGCTCTCGCACGTTTCTCATCCCGTGTCAAATGTTCCTCGCTCTCGTTCTTTCGTACTAAATTTTCCAAAAAATCAAAATACGTTACATACATATACACATACACACACACACATACACACACATCCACATATATATATATATATATATATACACATAGAACATGGGATTAAATATTGACTTTAAACAAATCAACGAGACTTAAAAACGTTGTATTACCTTTCTTATCACGAGAAAGGGGACGTTGAAGAGATCCTGAACTTTCAGCGGGCAAGTGATAAGTATGATTATGATGAACGTGCTCGATGGCTGATCGTCCTAAAAAAAGAAACAAAACAAAACAAAAAATAAAATAAAATAAAAGAAAAGAAAAGAAAAAGGAAAAAATTAATTTATACATCAGCGACATCCATTGAGAAAATATCTATAACGTATTTTCTAGATCATATCCGAAAATAATTACCAGATTGATGACGGGTAAAGTCGACACTGCAACTATATTTAATTTCAGACTGTGGACCGGCTGCACCTTCTATCGGGCCTGAATAAGCGTTGCCTGGTGCACCAGCACCGACCGTATGCGAGTCATACTCGTATTTCATAGGGGTGGTTGGATGCGCCGTTCCTCCCAAAGGTGATCCTTATGGGCGAAAGAAGAAGAAGAAGAACAAAAAAAAAAATAGAATAAAAAAGAAAATAAATAAATAATAAGAAATAGAAAATGAGTTATAATGATATTATTCAAATATTCGTCTTCCCGGTTGTTCTTGTGAGTTTGAATGCATTAGCAGTTACGTAAATATATATATAAAAAGAAAAAAAAAAAGAAAGAAAACAGGTAAAAGAAAAAGAAAAACAAGATATGATGAATCTAATATACGTCAGAGACTCTATGAAATGTAATAGATAATAAGAAATTTCTTGCTTTGTTTAATCATTTTATCGGAAGATATTTGAACGCTTATAAACTTTATGAGAACGCTTATAAACTTTATATGACAATTTTTCTACAAACCGGTGCTTTGCTCTTGGAAATATCGTTTGGCGAACATTTGATGTTTTTTCTGTGCAACCGGCGGTACAGTCCTTTCCGGTTGACATCTTGGTGAACCAGCGTTTCTTCCGGAAACGGAATAACTGCAGTCGTAAGGCATTCGGTATTTACTAAAAAAGAAAAATAAAAAGAAAAGAATATATTATCGAGATTCTACATATAATATAGAAAATATCATTTAAATATTTGTTTTTTCTTTTTTTTTTTTTTTTTTTTTTTTCGTATAAAAGAAAATAAAATTAAGATATTTTATTTATTCATAGATAACGATAAAGAATTTGGTTATTTTCATTTAAATATCTTATTCCTTTAAAAATTGTATTCCTCTTAAAAGAATATGATTTATATCAATGAAATATTTTCCATGTACCTAGCATAATCCATGGTGTAATGTGAATCAGCTTGCGTGTGACTGGAATTAGATCCAGTTTCCATCCACTCCCCATCCGAGAGGGATGGCACACGCTCACTGCCCATGCTACTGACGGCACTGTCGCTAGATGCGTCCATCCTCTCGTCTGTGACAGCAGGTAAACTCGTCACACTCGTCAGGGCCGTCGTTGTTGATGTGGTACCACCGGCTGTTTGGACTCCTGGCAATGCAGCCGCTCCGGTTGGCCCAGATGCGTTATTGCTACCATTGTCCAGCATGCGCATGGTGTACATGCCTGTAACAAGAAAATAACTTTTTTAGTTTTCTTATCTCGCATTCTTTTAATAACAAACAGTATCAACGAGATTAAAAAATTCCTATGTCATAAGCGTAGTGAACCAAGAAACAAGAATTTCAAACCTAAATGCGAATGATGAAACACTCGCATTTAAAATATTCGCCAAAATGGGCATAGATTTTTCTAAATTTCAGAAAGCAACCACGTTTTAACTTCTATTTCGCGCTCGTAAAACGAACAATCCATAAACATACGTACTTAACATCAACTGGAATGACTTTTTTGCAATCGTGACATTTTCTACAACCGGTTTCGTAAGAGATGCCGTGAGTGAGAATCTTCCTAGCAAATTCACTTTACATGATCAGCACCAATGACACAATGTGAATATATGCTACATACAAAATTCTTTTATCGAACTCGAACCTGATATTAGAAATATCATTTATTTATGTTAAAGAACAGAGACTCCGTCTCCGTCATTGATACATTTCTTCTTGGACAGGAAGACATTAGAGATTTATCGATCGATTAAACAAAAAGGCAAATAATTGGAAAGCTCAAGGTTCGCCAATGTGAACCGATATGTATATATATATATATATATATACGATATATATATATATATATATATGTACCGTTGATCGCTATAAAATATATAATATGACTTAATATCGGTCAACCATCAAGCTGGTTCATAATTGCGCAAGAAATTGTTAATAGACGACAAATGACGAACTGAACGATTCGTTTGCTTTTATTTACGCTCTAAGAGATTTTCCCTTTTTTTAAATATTATTTATTTCCTTCAGATAATAATAGTTATATTCGGACTTTAAACGAGTACTTATACGCGGGTGAGAATCTTGAGATGATTATCGTCAATGAACGCGAGCGCACGTTGATAGGAATTTCCCAGAAATACATATTGAGCGCGTCATGGTCAAATCGCGGGACAGATATAAACACGTAATTCGTTTCGTGTTTCAGTCATTGATATCATGTGCTTGAAGACGTGTTGGTTCGCGTTATTTCTATGAATCTTGAACACCTTTGTAAAAGGATATTTCGCAACGTGAAACGTGTAATATATATTATTACTCAATTTTATAAGCTCCCGTCGAATGCATTTTATTTATGATTATTTTTTATTATCGCTTTTTAATCTTTTTAAATACCGTTTCATATATTTCCAATTTTATTACGTAAAGTAATAAAAAATAAATGAATAAAAAGAAAAAGAAAAAGAATAATTAAAATAAAAATAAAAATACAAATAAAATAATAATAATAATAATGACAACAACGACAACAACCATAATAATAATAATAATAATAATAATAATAATAATAATAATAATAATAATAATGTTATATTTCCTAAGGGACGAAATAAATTATGATCTTTTTTTCCCCGAAACTTTATCAATCAATTTATCTATTTTGATTCTAATGAACGATCATTACAGTTTTTCTTCGAAATATATCAACGCATCGATCATGAAAAATATGGACGTCATTAATTGAGGCACACGCTCTAACAAAGAACGAAAGCTACGTTCATTAACCTTTTGTTAGTCATGAGGAGAGGTAAAGAAAAAAATACACAAAAAAAGAAAAAGAAAAAAAAAAAAAAAAAAAAATAGGCGATATTAATAATTAACTCTCGCCATGAATATACACTGTGCAACGTTTTCAAACGAGAAAACAGGATATGAACGTTGGTATACGAGCGATCGAGTGACTGCTATGCCCGTTACAAATGCAAATTCGTAAGTGCGACCGATAAGAATCAATTACATTCTATCTTAGTAAATTATAATTAAACATTCAACATTATTATTTACACGATCTTTGGTTGCTATTTCAATCGCCACATTGCAACATACAGTATGCAAATTGATTATCCAAATTTGATGACTTGGTATGACTTTTGATATCTTTACGATAACATACGATAATTTCTTTTATCAATGACCAATCGACAGTCGAATTTTATATCGAATGGTCACATGAAAGGCGGATAGTATGATATAATATTATATAATGCAATTTTTATTTACATAAACATGTTACGTAAATTAGATGCACTTTTAAAGAACTTTGAAAGCAAATAATCATCGTCGACATTGATACCGAAGGAAAATCAAACGGTTTTAGTCGCAATTTTCAAGAAATTTCGTGATAATTTCATTCCTTTTTTTTCTTTTTTTTTTTTTTTTTTTTGGACATATATAATTTCAATTATCCTATACAAATTACGAGCCCGAAAAATAGATTAGAAAGGGAAAATATTTATGAACGATTAGAATTAAGTTACGAGTGAAAGAAAGAGAGAAAGAGAAGGAGTGAAAGAGAGAAAAAAAAAATAAATAAAATCGATTTTGAAGATATACAAAGATATTTATACATTATCTATATATTACACACACACACATACATATATATATATATATACATATATATATATATATATATATATTATGTACCGATTTGACGATAAAGAAGAACTTCGTTGTGTGTGGCGAGTACCCTATCAATCAGTTGAACAAATTGAGTTACATGTGGGTCGATGGCATATCGGACACGTGATGCGCCTTCGTACGTATAACGCGATCAAATGAGCCTGCGTTTGCTCACGTACACGTACTTACGTATACATATTGTGTTTCCCGCTTCGTAACCAGACGATCGTTGGACGCCATTCATATTTTTCTTGGCTTTCGGTCATATGTCAGGGTCGATAGGTGATCATATGTGCATATATATTTGTACATATATATATATATATATATAGATATATATATATACACTGTAATCTAAAGATGGAAATTAGGATGACGTTGCATTTTTCTTTAAGATTTATTTATTAATCGAATATATATGCTCGTAAGCGAGTGCGTTCACGAAAACACGAAATAAGAAATAGAATGAACGCGAAAATAAGGCGTGAGCTTTCATTGACTCTGATCGTCGTTCTTGATCGATGATAAAAAAAAAAAAGGGGGGGGGGAGCAAAGGAACGAAAAGAGGAAGATAGAAAAAATAAATATACGGAAAAGTAAAGAGACATTTAAAACGAACGAGAGACATTCTTCGATCGATCTGAAATTACCTACTTGGTATGTACATGATAACTCCCATGGTCGCCATTCAAGCCCTTCCTCTCAAGATTTCTTTATTTCTTCCAATCGATCGATAGAATCCAATAACTTCTCCTTTTCTCTTTTTCTTTCGTTACATTAATCTTTCTCAATCGCAACGACTCTTCTTCGTCGTTAAATCTTCAAGATTTTGATGATATTATAAATACTGTAGTGCCTGTAGTAATGCATATTTAATAAGAGCATAGAAGTGAAAGAATAAGGAGAAGAAGTTCGAAGAAACGAACGAAGACACGCTCGAGATATCTTTTTTCCTTGATGAACATCGAGCTTATAATGTTTAACACCTTCGCTCGACTAAATGTTCCTTTCTCTCTTTCACAATAACCTTCTTCTCGTGCTTATTATAGACGACGAACACACTATCATAATGTGTATTAATTTAATCGTAGAAACGACCAAACGAAATCGTTTCGATTAATTTCGTTTACATTGAACACCAAATAACCAGAGACGTATTATCACATAACTTCGAACTTCATTAATTATATCAATTCATTAACTATATAAATCGATGAAGATTTTCACGAAGAAGAATTGAAACTTTAATATCAAAGAGTCATCTCAGTTTCTTCTTAAAGTCATCCACAAGATACGATTACGAGAAACACTTCTTTATAACTGACACTCCCGTTCTTTGTCACGACACACATACATGTACGAGTTACGCTGACAGCAGATAACGTGTTAGAACTTCACAGAAATACAAAACATCGCGATGATACTCGAGAGAAAATATAGAAACGATTTCTCGAATAATACTCGTACGTTTTAATTTTTCTTTCTAAATTTTCCATTTTACTTCACTAATTTTAATCACACTTTAACTCTACTTCTCTCTCTCTCTCTCTCTCACTCTCTCACTCTTTCTTTCTCTCTTTGTCTCTCTTGAAAGAAAAAAACGGATAAAAAAAAAAAAAAAAAAAAAAAAAAAAAAAAAAAAAAAAAAAAAGAAAAGAAAGAAAGAAAAGCAAGATCGTAAAATAGTTTTCACTTTGTTAAAAACTTATTGAGAAAGCTCTTGGTTCCATACGTATGATCGTGAAGAACGCGTAAACATAACTATTTAAATATCTGCTCGTATCCGCAAGTCTGACCCGACACGGGGCGTCACCACTCGCATGGCGAGAGGCTCGAAAGACCGAGGAGGCTTCGGCTTTTCTCCTCGGCATTGGACGATAGTCGAAGAACGGTGGGAGAGACGATGACGGGATCGTCGTATGTCTTCTGCACGAGCGGAGAAACAAACGTGCCGAAAAACCATTGACTTTGCGTTAAATAACAATATCGTTCATAAAACGTCTATGTACGTATATATTATACGTTTCAAACACGAAATCAAACGGGTTTTCTTTTTCTCCTCCCTCTCAAACGGCGCCTCCCCCTCTCTCTCTCCCCACCCACTTCCCACCTTTGAGTTTTTACGATATCAAAGAAGTTTCATTTAATGCATATGTTTTTCTATGAAAATATAACGATAATATCGTGCACGATAATATCGATCATATTGAAATAATTGTTCTTTAATAATTGGCGACCACACGATAATATTATTTTCAGTTAAAAAGTATCGCGACATCGTATTATATAGATCTCAAGAAAGAATAAATAAACTTTACGAAGGCGTTTAACGACGGTCTCGTCGAAGAATTTAATCAATTAATAGACGCGTAACGTTAGAATGTAACGTGAGAGTTCTTGTAATGCAATCATACGGCCTACGAACATAAAGAAACGTAAGCACATAAGTATGTAGATACGTACGCGGTAGTCATTCCTACTTTCACCGTCGACCGTGGGTGGGTGGGTACACTTGGTGAATATCTAACTACGCAACTAATAATTATTATCGTTCGCATCTGTCCGTAAGATTGAAATCGATATATGACCTAACCCTTTTATTCTTCTTGTCGACAGATTATTTAAAACAAAAAAAAAAAAAAAAAAAAAAAAGAAAAGAGAAAAAAAAAAGAAGAAGAAACAAAAAAAGAAAAAAGAAAATTCAAAGACAAACATGCATACAAATCGCAGAATGCCATATACCAATGGATATGCATGAGAGAAGCATAACACGTCACGCGTTCGTACATACATAAATCGGTATAACGATTTTATGCACCGTTTATTTACGCTTCTACGCGTCACGCATACTAATCGCGACTTAGACTATCTATAGGATTATCGTTTTTTCTTGATTGCCGCTTTAAAATTCGATCATTATCGTCGTTAAATAATAAACACGTTGCTACTTCGCAACAATGTGATACATTACTTCATTCTAATTAGATATCTACCTTTTTTTAATTCTTTATTTGATTTAAATACACATATGTATTATATCCATTAAAATTATGAGAAATTCATTTCACTTTATTTATTTTCGAAGGAATAATATGTAGATGCAATTTTTATTCTCGATACAGCTCCGCTGTGATCTCATCCTCGTGATGATTTCTAAACTCGAAATTCCAAGGATAAGCGCAACGATCTTGTACGCTCGAGCGATCGTGCGAACACGATTTAATAAAAGAAAAAGAAAAAAGACAAAAAAAAGAAAATAAAAAACGATTGGACTTCCTCTTATCGTCACATTTTCTGGACGAGACACGAAAATTCGCATTTATTCTATTTCGTTCACGAAACGATGATCCTCTCGATCTCGTTGATACGATAAAAAGGAAAAAAAAAAAAAAAAATAAACGTTGTTTTGGGACGAAACTCGGATATACGTTCACATTATTTTGCAAGATATTACAAAAATTGATTTATAATGGTCATTCGTAAATGCGATTATTACGATTAATCGAGTTTGTTAATTGGCTTGAGAATGCAATCGTAAAGTGATGTTAGAAAAAAACAAAAAAGAAAAGAAAAGAAAAGAAAAGAAAAGAAAAGAAAAGAAATAAAAAAATAATCACTATAATAATTGTACAGAGTCAACGAATAATTATTTAAAACGTTAAAAGATTACTTTATTACGCTATCATCTGCAGTTTCATGGACATGAGTGTTCTGTTCCATCGATGATAACGATGGAAATTAATCATAGTTAAATAAGAGTTAAAGAGAGAGAGAGAGAGAGAAGCCATATGTTTATTCAAACTCATTCGTTTGGTTCGCCAAGTCTTTCTAGTAACGCCGTATGACTAAGCACCTCGAATATGGATGCGATATCTTTCGACGAATCACGCGTGGCGATAATAAAGAACGCGCAACTATTTATAAATCTTCTTTCGGAAGTTGCCTTCTACATGAGCGTGGCAAAGTTTCTGATCTTAATTATCGTTTTAAACATTGAACAAGACGATACACAATCTCAAGGAACGACTTTCGACCAAATTCGGAAATACGAAAATCATTACTTTTATTGGAATGTCGTTGTCAAGGTTGGTATATACTCGGTATCAGTGTACACGTTCGTTTAAAAGAGATATATACACCTATACAAGTATAAGCCCCAAGCACGACTACGCACGTAATACGATTCTTTATGACGAACGAGGCAAATATTTGAAAGAATCCGAGAGCAAACTTTCGCTCGATTGAGCTTGTAAGAATAAAATCTTATAAAAATAAAATCTTGTTGACTTTGATATCATAGGAAAGAAATTAATATATTTTTATTAGCCAATAAAAGGGAGGAAGAAAGAGAGAGAGAAAGAGAGAGAGAAAGAGAGAGAGAAAGAGAGAGAGAAAGAGAGAGAGAAAGAGAGAAATATAAAAGAAAATAGTCGGCAAAGACGTTATCTTGAAAAGTTGGAGAACATCTTGCCGTTTACTAAGTCGAATCTCTTTTCTCTTTAGTATTGGATATAAAATCGTTTCTCCTATGTCCGCTAAAATGAAACTCGTATAAATTTGCGATAAGCGTAATCTAAAACGGAAAGACACGTTACCGGAAATACAAAATTCCTGCTGTGTTCCTTTCGAGATTATTTCGTGCACTTCTAAACCGATAAGTCCATAAAAGAAGGTTCTTTAAGAACGATAATATTATACTCTTAACGCAATACGGGTTTTAGGTATTTATATTCATTTTATTTTAGCCAACTAGCAACAATTAAGATCCTGTTTCAAGACTAAACGTAGGCAGAACAAATTTTTTTACATTTTAAAACTGCAACGTTTCTTCGAACACACACATATACACACATACACACACATATACGTGAACGACGAATAAAAACATGTGGTCACGTGTGGATAATTTCCGATACCAGTTTCTTTATTCTAAGAAACGCGAATTTATATCGAGGAATGTTACTGGAAAAAGGGCAATTTTGCAAAAAGTTTTATTCAAGTTGGTGTCAAAGAGAAGCTCCATGATAACTTTCGTTTTCAATAACGATCGGTCAAGGCTAACGAGTATATAGAATCGATGATCAGGAGTGTACGAAACAGTGAACAACGACTAAAAATATTTTCTGGATAATATCAAAGAAAATAATCAATAAAACGTGTCTAAAGTCTGATTTCATCTGGGGATTTTTTTTTTTCTTCTCTTCTCTATTCTTCTCTTTTTTCTTTTATTTTTTTCTTCACTTTATTATTCAATGAGCGGATACTTCAGCCACCAACCACCCACGCATAATCAGACGATCGAGATTATTCGGAAAGGTGAACAGCGATTCGAAAAAAATATTTTTTGGGTCGCTCGAAAAAACAAAAAAAAAAAAAAAAAAAAAGAACAACAACAAAGAAAATATTTCCAATATCAGACTTCATATTATTTTTCTCTTGTTGTTCAATGAGTCGAAATTTCATCCATATATATATATATATATATATATCATTTTCTCATGACAATCTTATCGTCGTAAAGTGATATTTATCGGTACTCTAAGAACGTGCATAATATTTGCTGAATCGGTTTTACAATCATTCCAAA